>NC_079474.1:20412186-20712186 GCF_026230105.1 Diorhabda sublineata | reverse complement strand
CACTCAAATATATAAGGAATGTTGAAATTCAACTTCAAATTAGGAAGATAGACTTTGAAAATTTTCAATTAACACAAAGTGTCAGTTGTCCTCAATGGGCTTCAATGGACGTTATTCGATGATATCTGACAAAGTTACATGGAAACTCACTCAAATATATGAGAAATGTTGAAATTCGATTTCAAATTAGGAAGTTAGACTTTGAAAATTTTCAATTAACACAAAGTGACAGTTGACCTCAATGGATCTTATTCGATGATATCTGACAAAGTTACATGCAAACTCACTCAAATATATGAGAAATGTTGAAATTCGACTTCAAATTAGGAAGTTAGACTTTGAAAATTTTAAATTAACACAAAGTGACAGTTGACCTCAATGGGCTTAAATGGATGTTATTCGATGATATCTGATAAAGTTAGGTGCAAACTCACTCAAATATATGAGAAATGTTGAAATTCGACTTCAAATTGGGAAGATAGACTTTGAAAATTTTCAATTAACCCAAAGTGACAGTTGGCCTCAATGGGCTTAAATGGATGTTATTCGATGATATCTGACAAAGTTACATGCAAACTCACTCAAATATATGAGAGATGTTGAAATTCGACTTCAAATTGGGAAGATAGAATTTGAAAATTTTCAATTATTACAAAGTGACAGTTGACCTCAATGGGATTCAATGGAAGTTATTCGATGATATTTGACAAAGTTAGTTGCAAACTCACTCAAATATATAAGGAATGTTGAAATTCAACTTCAAATTAGGAAGATAGACTTTGAAAATTTTCAATTAACACATAGTGACAGTTGTCCTCAATGGGCTTCAATGGACGTTATTCGATGATATCTGACAAAGTTACATGGAAACTCACTCAAATATATGAGAAATGTTGAAATTCGATTTCAAATTAGGAAGTTAGACTTTGAAAATTTTCAATTAACACAAAGTGCCAAATGACCTCAATGGATCTTATTCGATGATATCTGACAAAGTTAGATGAAAACTCACTCAAAGATATGCGAAATGTTGAATTTCGACTTCAAATTAGGAAGATAGACTTTGAAAATTTTCAATTAACACAAAGTGACAGTTGACCTCAATCGGCTTCAATGGATGTTATTCGATGATATCTGACAAAGTTACATGCGAACTCACTCAAATATATGAGAAATGTTGAAATTCGATTTCAAATTAGGAAGTTAGACTTTGAAAATTTTCAATTAACACAAAGTGCCAAATGACCTCAATGGATCTTATTCGATGATATCTGACAAAGTTAGATGAAAACTCACTCAAAGATATGCGAAATGTTGAATTTCGACTTCAAATTAGGAAGATAGACTTTGAAAATTTTCAATTAACACAAAGTGACAGTTGACCTCAATCGGCTTCAATGGATGTTATTCGATGATATCTGACAAAGTTACATGCGAACTCACTCAAATATATGAGAAATGTTGAAATTCGACTTCAAATTAGGAAGATAGACCTTGAAAATTTTCAATTAACACAAAGTGACAGTTGACCTCAATGGGCTTCAGTGGATGTTATTCGATGATATCTGACAAAGTTACATGCAAACTCACTCAAATATATGCAAAATGTTGAAATTCGACATCAAATTAGGAAGTTAGACTTTGAAAATTTTCAATTAACACAAAGTGACAGTTGACCTCAATGGGCTTCAGTGGATGTTATTCGATGATATCTGACAAAGTTACATGCAAACTCACTCAAATATATGAGAAATGTTGAAATTCGACTTCAAATTAAGAAGATAGACTTTGAAACTTTTCAATTAACACAAAGTGACAGTTGACCTCAATGGGCTTCAATGTACGTTATTCGATGATATCTGACAAAGTTAGTTGCAAACTCACTCAAATATATAAGGAATGTTGAAATTCAACTTCAAATTAGGAAGATAGACTTTGAAAATTTTCAATTAACACAAAGTGACAGTTGTCCTCAATGGGCTTCAATGGACGTTATTCGATGATATCTGACAAAGTTACATGGAAACTCACTCAAATATATGAGAAATGTTGAAATTCGATTTCAAATTAGGAAGTTAGGCTTTGAAAATTTTCAATTAACACAAAGTGACAGTTGACCTCAATGGACTTAAATGGATGTTATTCGATGATATCTGACAAAGTTAGATGCAAACTCACTCAAATATATGAGAAATGTTGAAATTCGACTTCAAATTGGGAAGATAGACTTTGAAAATTTTCAATTATTACAAAGTGACAGTTGACCTCAATGGGATTCAATGGAAGTTATTCGATGATATCTGACAAAGTTAGTTGCAAACTCACTCAAATATATAAGGAATGTTGAATTTTAACTTCAAATTAGGAAGATAGACTTTGAAAATTCTCAATTAACACAAAGTGACAGTTGTCCTCAATGGGCTCCAATGGACGTTATTCGATGATATCTGTCAAAGTTACATGGAAACTCACTCAAATATATGAGAAATGTTGAAATTCGATTTCAAATTAAGAAGTTAGACTTTGAAAATTTTCAATTAACACAAAGTGACAGTTGACCTCAATGGATCTTATTCGATGATATCTGACAAAGTTACATGCAAACTCACTCAAATATATGAGAAATGTTGAAATTCGACTTCAAATCAGGAAGATAGACCTTGAAAATTTTCAATTAACACAAAGTGACAGTTGACCTCAATGGGCTTCAGTGGATGTTATTCGATGATATCTGACAAAGTTACATGCAAACTCACTCAAATATATGAGAAATGTTGAAATTCGACTTCAAATTAGGAAGTTAGACTTTGAAAATTTTCAATTAACACAAAGTGACAGTTGACCTCAATGGGCTTAAAAGGATGTTATTCGATGATATCTGACAAAGTTAGATGCAAACTCACTCAAATATATGAGAAATGTTGAAATTCGACTTCAAATTGGGAAGATAGACTTTGAAAATTTTCAATTATTACAAAGTGACAGTTGACCTCAATGGGATTCAATGGAAGTTATTCGATGATATCTGACAAAGTTAGTTGCAAACTCACTCAAATATATAAGGAATGTTGAAATTCAACTTCAAATTAGGAAGATAGACTTGGAAAATTTTCAATTAACACAAAGTGACAGTTGACCTCAATGGGCTTAAATGGATGTTATTCGATGATATCCGACAGAGTTAGATGCAAACTCACTCAAATATATGAGAAATGTTGAAATTCGACTTCAAATTAGGAAGTTAGACTTTGAAAATTTTCAATTAACACAAAGTGACAGTTGACCTCAATCGGCTTCAATGGATGTTATTCGATGATATCTGACAAAGTTACATGCGAACTCACTCAAATATATGAGAAATGTTGAAATTCGACTTCAAATTAGGAAGATAGACCTTGAAAATTTTCAATTAACACAAAGTGACAGTTGACCTCAATGGGCTTCAGTGGATGTTATTCGATGATATCTGACAAAGTTACATGCAAACTCACTCAAATAAATGCAAAATTTGAAATTCGACATCAAATTAGGAAGTTAGACTTTGAAAATGTTAAATTAACACAAAGTGACAGTTGACCTCAATGGGCTTCATTGGATGTTATTCGATGATATCTGACAAAGTTACATGCAAACTCACTCAAATATATGAGAAATGTTGAAATTCGACTTCAAATTAGGAAGATAGACTTTGAAAATTTTCAATTAACACAAAGTGACAGTTGACCTCAATGGGCTTCAGTGGATGTTATTCGATGATATCTGACAAAGTTACATGCAAACTCACTCAAATATATGCGAAATGTTGAAATTCGACATCAAATTAGGAAGTTAGACTTTGAAACTTTTCAATTAACACAAAGTGACAGTTGACCTCAATGGGCTTCATTGGATGTTATTCGATGATATCTGACAAAGTTACATACAAACTCACTCAAATATATGAGAAATGTTGAAATTCGATTTCAAATTAGGAAGTTAGACTTTGAAAATTTTCAATTAACACAAAGTGCCAAATGACCTCAATGGATCTTATTCGATGATATCTGACAAAGTTAGATGAAAACTCACTCAAAGATATGCGAAATGTTGAATTTCGACTTCAAATTAGGAAGATAGACTTTGAAAATTTTCAATTAACACAAAGTGACAGTTGACCTCAATGGGATTCAATGGAAGTTATTCGATGATATCTGACAAAGTTAGTTGCAAACTCACTCAAATATATAAGGAATGTTGAAATTCAACTTCAAATTAGGAAGATAGACTTTGAAAATTTTCAATTAACACAAAGTGACAGTTGTCCTCAATGGGCTTCAATAGACGTTATTCGATGATATCTGACAAAGTTACATGGAAACTCACTCAAATATATGAGAAATGTTGAAATTCGATTTCAAATTAGGAAGTTAGACTTTGAAAATTTTCAATTAACACAAACTGCCAAATGACCTCAATGGATCTTATTCGATGATATCTGACAAAGTTAGATGAAAACTCACTCAAAGATATGCGAAATGTTGAATTTCGACTTCAAATTAGGAAGATAGACTTTGAAAATTTTCAATTAACACAAAGTGACAGTTGACCTCAATCGGCTTCAATGGATGTTATTCGATGATATCTGACAAAGTTACATGCGAACTCACTCAAATATATGAGAAATGTTGAAATTCGATTTCAAATTAGGAAGTTAGACTTTGAAAATTTTCAATTAACACAAAGTGCCAAATGACCTCAATGGATCTTATTCGATGATATCTGACAAAGTTAGATGAAAACTCACTCAAAGATATGCGAAATGTTGAATTTCGACTTCAAATTAGGAAGATAGACTTTGAAAATTTTCAATTAACACAAAGTGACAGTTGACCTCAATCGGCTTCAATGGATGTTATTCGATGATATCTGACAAAGTTACATGCGAACTCACTCAAATATATGAGAAATGTTGACATTCGACTTCAAATTAGGAAGATAGACCTTGAAAATTTTCAATTAACACAAAGTGACAGTTGACCTCAATGGGCTTCAGTGGATGTTATTCGATGATATCTGACAAAGTTACATGCAAACTCACTCAAATATATGAGAAATGTTGAAATTCGATTTCAAATTAGGAAGTTAGACTTTGAAAATTTTCAATTAACACAAAGTGACAGTTGACCTCAATGGACTTAAATGGATGTTATTCGATGATATCTGACAAAGTTAGATGCAAACTCACTCAAATATATGAGAAATGTTGAAATTCGACTTCAAATTGGGAAGATAGACTTTGAAAATTTTCAATTATTACAAAGTGACAGTTGACCTCAATGGGATTCAATGGAAGTTATTCGATGATATCTGACAAAGTTAGTTGCAAACTCACTCAAATATATAAGGAATGTTGAATTTCAACTTCAAATTAGGAAGATAGACTTTGAAAATTCTCAATTAACACAAAGTGACAGTTGTCCTCAATGGGCTTCAATGGACGTTATTCGATGATATCTGTCAAAGTTAAATGGAAACTCACTCAAATATATGAGAAATGTTGAAATTCGATTTCAAATTAAGAAGTTAGACTTTGAAAATTTTCAATTAACACAAAGTGACAGTTGACCTCAATGGATCTTATTCGATGATATCTGACAAAGTTACATGCAAACTCACTCAAATATATGAGAAATGTTGAAATTCGACTTCAAATTAGGAAGATAGACCTTGAAAATTTTCAATTAACACAAAGTGACAGTTGACCTCAATGGGCTTCAGTGGATGTTATTCGATGATATCTGACAAAGTTACATGCAAACTCACTCAAATATATGAGAAATGTTGAAATTCGACTTCAAATTAGGAAGTTAGACTTTGAAAATTTTCAATTAACACAAAGTGACAGTTGACCTCAATGGGCTTAAAAGGATGTTATTCGATGATATCTGACAAAGTTAGATGCAAACTCACTCAAATATATGAGAAATGTTGAAATTCGACTTCAAATTGGGAAGATAGACTTTGAAAATTTTCAATTATTACAAAGTGACAGTTGACCTCAATGGGATTCAATGGAAGTTATTCGATGATATCTGACAAAGTTAGTTGCAAACTCACTCAAATATATAAGGAATGTTGAAATTCAACTTCAAATTAGGAAGATAGACTTTGAAAATTTTCAATTAACACAAAGTGACAGTTGTCCTCAATGGGCTTCAATGGACGTTATTCGATGATATCTGACAAAGTTACATGCAAACTCACTCAAATATATGAGAAATGTTGAAATTCGACTTCAAATTAGGAAGATAGACCTTGAAAATTTTCAATTAACAGAAAGTGACAGTTGACCTCAATGGGCTTCATTGGATGTTATTCGATGATATCTGACAAAGTTACATGCAAACTCACTCAAATATATGAGAAATGTTGAAATTCGACTCCAAATTAGGAAGTTAGACTTGGAAAATTTTCAATAAACACAAAGTGACAGTTGACCTCAATGGGCTTAAATGGATGTTATTCGATGATATCCGACAGAGTTAGATGCAAACTCACTCAAATATATGAGAAATGTTGAAATTCGACTTCAAATTAGGAAGTTAGACTTTGAAAATTTTCAATTAACACAAAGTGACAGTTGACCTCAATCGGCTTCAATGGATGTTATTCGATGATATCTGACAAAGTTACATGCGAACTCACTCAAATATATGAGAAATGTTGAAATTCGACTTCAAATTAGGAAGATAGACCTTGAAAATTTTCAATTAACACAAAGTGACAGTTGACCTCAATGGGCTTCAGTGGATGTTATTCGATGATATCTGACAAAGTTACATGCAAACTCACTCAAATATATGCAAAATGTTGAAATTCGACATCAAATTAGGAAGTTAGACTTTGAAAATGTTAAATTAACACAAAGTGACAGTTGACCTCAATGGGCTTCATTGGATGTTATTCGATGATATCTGACAAAGTTACATGCAAACTCACTCAAATATATGAGAAATGTTGAAATTCGACTTCAAATTAGGAAGATAGACTTTGAAAATTTTCAATTAACACAAAGTGACAGTTGACCTCAATCGGCTTCAATGGATGTTATTCGATGATATCTGACAAAGTTACATGCGAACTCACTAAAATATATGAGAAATGTTGACATTCGACTTCAAATTAGGAAGATAGACCTTGAAAATTTTCAATTAACACAAAGTGACAGTTGACCTCAATGGGCTTCAGTGGATGTTATTCGATGATATCTGACAAAGTTACATGCAAACTCACTCAAATATATGAGAAATGTTGAAATTCGATTTCAAATTAGGAAGTTAGACTTTGAAAATTTTCAATTAACACAAAGTGACAGTTGACCTCAATGGACTTAAATGGATGTTATTCGATGATATCTGACAAAGTTAGATGCAAACTCACTCAAATATATGAGAAATGTTGAAATTCGACTTCAAATTGGGAAGATAGACTTTGAAAATTTTCAATTATTACAAAGTGACAGTTGACCTCAATGGGATTCAATGGAAGTTATTCGATGATATCTGACAAAGTTAGTTGCAAACTCACTCAAATATATAAGGAATGTTGAATTTCAACTTCAAATTAGGAAGATAGACTTTGAAAATTCTCAATTAACACAAAGTGACAGTTGTCCTCAATGGGCTTCAATGGACGTTATTCGATGATATCTGTCAAAGTTAAATGGAAACTCACTCAAATATATGAGAAATGTTGAAATTCGATTTCAAATTAAGAAGTTAGACTTTGAAAATTTTCAATTAACACAAAGTGACAGTTGACCTCAATGGATCTTATTCGATGATATCTGACAAAGTTACATGCAAACTCACTCAAATATATGAGAAATGTTGAAATTCGACTTCAAATTAGGAAGATAGACCTTGAAAATTTTCAATTAACACAAAGTGACAGTTGACCTCAATGGGCTTCAGTGGATGTTATTCGATGATATCTGACAAAGTTACATGCAAACTCACTCAAATATATGAGAAATGTTGAAATTCGACTTCAAATTAGGAAGTTAGACTTTGAAAATTTTCAATTAACACAAAGTGACAGTTGACCTCAATGGGCTTAAAAGGATGTTATTCGATGATATCTGACAAAGTTAGATGCAAACTCACTCAAATATATGAGAAATGTTGAAATTCGACTTCAAATTGGGAAGATAGACTTTGAAAATTTTCAATTATTACAAAGTGACAGTTGACCTCAATGGGATTCAATGGAAGTTATTCGATGATATCTGACAAAGTTAGTTGCAAACTCACTCAAATATATAAGGAATGTTGAAATTCAACTTCAAATTAGGAAGATAGACTTTGAAAATTTTCAATTAACACAAAGTGACAGTTGTCCTCAATGGGCTTCAATGGACGTTATTCGATGATATCTGACAAAGTTACATGCAAACTCACTCAAATATATGAGAAATGTTGAAATTCGACTTCAAATTAGGAAGATAGACCTTGAAAATTTTCAATTAACAGAAAGTGACAGTTGACCTCAATGGGCTTCATTGGATGTTATTCGATGATATCTGACAAAGTTACATGCAAACTCACTCAAATATATGAGAAATGTTGAAATTCGACTCCAAATTAGGAAGTTAGACTTGGAAAATTTTCAATTAACACAAAGTGACAGTTGACCTCAATGGGCTTAAATGGATGTTATTCGATGATATCCGACAGAGTTAGATGCAAACTCACTCAAATATATGAGAAATGTTGAAATTCGACTTCAAATTAGGAAGTTAGACTTTGAAAATTTTCAATTAACACAAAGTGACAGTTGACCTCAATCGGCTTCAATGGATGTTATTCGATGATATCTGACAAAGTTACATGCGAACTCACTCAAATATATGAGAAATGTTGAAATTCGACTTCAAATTAGGAAGATAGACCTTGAAAATTTTCAATTAACACAAAGTGACAGTTGACCTCAATGGGCTTCAGTGGATGTTATTCGATGATATCTGACAAAGTTACATGCAAACTCACTCAAATATATGCAAAATGTTGAAATTCGACATCAAATTAGGAAGTTAGACTTTGAAAATGTTAAATTAACACAAAGTGACAGTTGACCTCAATGGGCTTCATTGGCTGTTATTCGATGATATCTGACAAAGTTACATGCAAACTCACTCAAATATATGAGAAATGTTGAAATTCGACTTCAAATTAGGAAGATAGACTTTGAAAATTTTCAATTAACACAAAGTGACAGTTGACCTCAATGGGCTTCAGTGGATGTTATTCGATGATATCTGACAAAGTTACATGCAAACTCACTCAAATATATGCGAAATGTTGAAATTCGACATCAAATTAGGAAGTTAGACTTTGAAACTTTTCAATTAACACAAAGTGACAGTTGACCTCAATGGGCTTCATTGGATGTTATTCGATGATATCTGACAAAGTTACATACAAACTCACTCAAATATATGAGAAATGTTGAAATTCGATTTCAAATTAGGAAGTTAGACTTTGAAAATTTTCAATTAACACAAAGTGGATCTTATTCGATGATATCTGACAAAGTTAGATGAAAACTCACTCAAAGATATGCGAAATGTTGAATTTCGACTTCAAATTAGGAAGATAGACTTTGAAAATTTTCAATTAACACAAAGTGACAGTTGACCTCAATGGGCTTCATTGGATGTTATTCGATGATATCTGACAAAGTTACATGCAAACTCACTCAAATATATGCGAAATGTTGAAATTCGACTTCAAATTAGAAAGATAGACTTTGAAAATTTTCAATTAACACAAAGTGACAGTTGACCTCAATGGGCTTCAGTGGATGTTATTCGATGATATCTGACAAAGTTACATGCAAACTCACTCAAATATATGAGAAATGTTGAAATTCGACTTCAAATTAGGAAGTTAGACTTTGAAAATTTTCAATTAACACAAAGTGACAGTTGACCTCAATGGGATTCAATGGATGTTATTCGATGATATCTGACAAAGTTAGATGCAAACTCACTCAAATATATGAGAAATGTTGAAATTCGACTCCAAATTAGGAAGTTAGACTTGGAAAATTTTCAATTAACACAAAGTGACAGTTGACCTCAATGGGATTCAATGGATGTTATTCGATGATATCTGACAAAGTTAGTTGCAAACTCACTCAAATATATAAGGAATGTTGAAATTCAACTTCAAATTAGGAAGATAGACTTTGAAAATTTTCAATTAACACAAAGTGTCAGTTGTCCTCAATGGGCTTCAATGGACTTTATCGATGATATCTGACAAAGTTACATGGAAACTCACTCAAATATATGAGAAATGTTGAAATTCGATTTCAAATTAGGAAGTTAGACTTTGAAAATTTTCAATTAACACAAAGTGACAGTTGACCTCAATGGATCTTATTTGATGATATCTGACAAAGTTACATGCAAACTCACTCAAATATATGAGAAATGTTGAAATTCGACTTCAAATTAGGAAGATAGACCTTGAAAATTTTCAATTAACACAAAGTGACAGTTGACCTCAATGGGATTCAGTGGATGTTATTCGATGATATCTGACAAAGTTACATGCAAACTCACTCAAATATATGAGAAATGTTGAAATTCGACTTCAAATTAGGAAGATAGACCTTGAAAATTTTCAATTAACAGAAAGTGACAGTTGACCTCAATGGGCTTCATTGGATGTTATTCGATGATATCTGACAAAGTTACATGCAAACTCACTCAAATATATGAGAAATGTTGAAATTCGACTTCAAATTAGGAAGTTAGACTTTGAAAATTTTCAATTAACACAAAGTGACAGTTGACCTCAATGGGCTTAAAAGGATGTTATTCGATGATATCTGACAAAGTTAGATGCAAACTCACTCAAATATATGAGAAATGTTGAAATTCGACTTCAAATTGGGAAGATAGACTTTGAAAATTTTCAATTATTACAAAGTGACAGTTGACCTCAATGGGATTCAATGGAAGTTATTCGATGATATCTGACAAAGTTAGTTGCAAACTCACTCAAATATATAAGGAATGTTTAAATTCAACTTCAAATTAGGAAGATAGACTTTGAAAATTTTCAATTAACACAAAGTGACAGTTGTCCTCAATGGGCTTCAATGGACGTTATTCGATGATATCTGACAAAGTTACATGCAGACTCACTCAAATATATGAGAAATGTTGAAATTCGACTTCAAATTAGGAAGATAGACCTTGAAAATTTTCAATTAACAGAAAGTGACAGTTGACCTCAATGGGCTTCATTGGATGTTATTCGATGATATCTGACAAAGTTACATGCAAACTCACTCAAATATATGAGAAATGTTGAAATTCGACTTCAAATTAGGAAGTTAGACTTTGAAAATTTTCAATTAACACAAAGTGACAGTTGACCTCAATGGGATTCAATGGATGTTATTCGATGATATCTGACAAAGCTAGATGCAAACTCACTCAAATATATGAGAAATGTTGAAATTCGACTTCAAATTGGGAAGATAGACTTTGAAAATTTTCAATTATTACAAAGTGACAGTTGACCTCAATGGGATTCAATGGAAGTTATTCGATGATATCTGACAAAGTTAGTTGCAAACTCACTCAAATATATAAGGAATGTTGAATTTCAACTTCAAATTAGGAAGATAGACTTTGAAAATTCTCAATTAACACAAAGTGACAGTTGTCCTCAATGGGCTTCAATGGACGTTATTCGATGATATCTGTCAAAGTTACATGGAAACTCACTCAAATATATGAGAAATGTTGAAATTCGATTTCAAATTAAGAAGTTAGACTTTGAAAATTTTCAATTAACACAAAGTGACAGTTGACCTCAATGGATCTTATTCGATGATATCTGACAAAGTTACATGCAAACTCACTCAAATATATGAGAAATGTTGAAATTCGACTTCAAATTAGGAAGATAGACCTTTGGTAATTTTCAATTAACACAAAGTGACAGTTGACCTCAATGGGATTCAGTGGATGTTATTCGATGATATCTGACAAAGTTACATGCAAACTCACTCAAATATATGAGAAATGTTGAAATTCGACTTCAAATTAGGAAGATAGACCTTGAAAATTTTCAATTAACAGAAAGTGACAGTTGACCTCAATGGGCTTCATTGGATGTTATTCGATGATATCTGACAAAGTTACATGCAAACTCACTCAAATATATGAGAAATGTTGAAATTCGACTTCAAATTAGGAAGTTAGACTTTGAAAATTTTCAATTAACACAAAGTGACAGTTGACCTCAATGGGCTTAAAAGGATGTTATTCGATGATATCTGACAAAGTTAGATGCAAACTCACTCAAATATATGAGAAATGTTGAAATTCGACTTCAAATTGGGAAGATAGACTTTGAAAATTTTCAATTATTACAAAGTGACAGTTGACCTCAATGGGATTCAATGGAAGTTATTCGATGATATCTGACAAAGTTAGTTGCAAACTCACTCAAATATATAAGGAATGTTGAAATTCAACTTCAAATTAGGAAGATAGACTTTGAAAATTTTCAATTAACACAAAGTGACAGTTGTCCTCAATGGGCTTCAATGGACGTTATTCGATGATATCTGACAAAGTTACATGCAAACTCACTCAAATATATGAGAAATGTTGAAATTCGACTTCAAATTAGGAAGATAGACCTTGAAAATTTTCAATTAACAGAAAGTGACAGTTGACCTCAATGGGCTTCATTGGATGTTATTCGATGATATCTGACAAAGTTACATGCAAACTCACTCAAATATATGCAAAATGTTGAAATTCGACATCAAATTAGGAAGTTAGACTTTGAAAATGTTAAATTAACACAAAGTGACAGTTGACCTCAATGGGCTTCATTGGATGTTATTCGATGATATCTGACAAAGTTACATGCAAACTCACTCAAATATATGAGAAATGTTGAAATTCGACTCCAAATTAGGAAGTTAGACTTGGAAAATTTTCAATTAACACAAAGTGACAGTTGACCTCAATGGGCTTCAGTGGATGTTATTCGATGATATCTGACAAAGTTACATGCAAACTCACTCAAATATATGCAAAATGTTGAAATTCGACATCAAATTAGGAAGTTAGACTTTGAAAATGTTAAATTAACACAAAGTGACAGTTGACCTCAATGGGCTTCATTGGATGTTATTCGATGATATCTGACAAAGTTACATGCAAACTCACTCAAATATATGAGAAATGTTGAAATTCGACTCCAAATTAGGAAGTTAGACTTGGAAAATTTTCAATTAACACAAAGTGACAGTTGACCTCAATGGGCTTCAGTGGATGTTATTCGATGATATCTGACAAAGTTACATGCAAACTCACTCAAATATATGCAAAATGTTGAAATTCGACATCAAATTAGGAAGTTAGACTTTGAAAATGTTAAATTAACACAAAGTGACAGTTGACCTCAATGGGCTTCATTGGATGTTATTCGATGATATCTGACAAAGTTACATGCAAACTCACTCAAATATATGAGAAATGTTGAAATTCGACTTCAAATTAGGAAGATAGACCTTGAAAATTTTCAATTAACACAAAGTGACAGTTGACCTCAATGGGCTTCAGTGGATGTTATTCGATGATATCTGACAAAGTTACATGCAAACTCACTCAAATATATGCGAAATGTTGAAATTCGACATCAAATTAGGAAGTTAGACATTGAAACTTTTCAATTAACACAAAGTGACAGTTGACCTCAATGGGCTTCATTGGATGTTATTCGATGATATCTGACAAAGTTACATACAAACTCACTCAAATATATGAGAAATGTTGAAATTCGATTTCAAATTAGGAAGTTAGACTTTGAAAATTTTCAATTAACACAAAGTGGATCTTATTCGATGATATCTGACAAAGTTACATGCAAACTCACTCAAATATATGCAAAATGTTGAAATTCGACATCAAATTAGGAAGTTAGACTTTGAAAATGTTAAATTAACACAAAGTGACAGTCGACCTCAATGGGCTTCATTGGATGTTATTCGATGATATCTGACAAAGTTACATGCAAACTCACTCAAATATATGAGAAATGTTGAAATTCGACTTCAAATTAGGAAGATAGACCTTGAAAATTTTCAATTAACACAAAGTGACAGTTGACCTCAATGGGCTTCAGTGGATGTTATTCGATGATATCTGACAAAGTTACATGCAAACTCACTCAAATATATGCGAAATGTTGAAATTCGACATCAAATTAGGAAGATAGACCTTGAAAATTTTCAATTAACACAAAGTGACAGTTGACCTCAATGGGATTCAATGGATGTTATTCGATGATATCTGACAAAGTTACATGCAAAATCACTCAAATATATGAGAAATGTTGAAATTCGACTTCAAATTAGGAAGTTAGACTTTGAAAATTTTCAATTAACACAAAGTGACAGTTGACCTCAATGGGATTCAATGGATGTTAGTCGATGATATCTGACAAAGTTAGATGCAAACTCACTCAAATATATGAGAAATGTTGAAATTCGACTTCAAATTGGGAAGATAGACTTTGAAAATTTTCAATTATTACAAAGTGACAGTTGACCTCAATGGGATTCAATGGAAGTTATTCGATGATATCTGACAAAGTTAGTTGCAAACTCACTCAAATATATAAGAAATGTTGAAATTCAACTTCAAATTAGGAAGATAGACTTTGAAAATTTTCAATTAACACAAAGTGACAGTTGTCCTCAATGGGCTTCAATGGACGTTATTCGATGATATCTGACAAAGTTACATGGAAACTCACTCAAATATATGAGAAATGTTGAAATTCGATTTCAAATTAGGAAGTTAGACTTTGAAAATTTTCAATTAACACAAAAGTGACAGTTGACCTCAATGGATCTTGTTCGATGATATCTGACAAAGTTACATGGAAACTCACTCAAATATATGAGAAATGTTGAAATTCGACTTCAAATTAGGAAGATAGACCTTGAAAATTTTCAATTAACACAAAGTGACAGTTGTCCTCAATGGGCTTCAATGGACGTTATTCGATGATATCTGTCAAAGTTACATGGAAACTCACTCAAATATATGAGAAATGTTGAAATTCGATTTCAAATTAGGAAGTTAGACTTTGAAAATTTTCAATTAACACAAAGTGACAGTTGACCTCAATGGATCTTGTTCGATGATATCTGACAAAGTTACATGCAAACTCACTCAAATATATGAGAAATGTTGAAATTCGACTTCAAATTAGGAAGATAGACCTTGAAAATTTTCAATTAACAGAAAGTGACAGTTGACCTCAATGGGCTTCATTGGATGTTATTCGATGATATCTGACAAAGTTACATGCAAACTCACTCAAATATATGAGAAATGTTGAAATTCGACTCCAAATTAGGAAGTTAGACTTGGAAAATTTTCAATTAACACAAAGTGACAGTTGACCTCAATGGGCTTAAATGGATGTTATTCGATGATATCCGACAGAGTTAGATGCAAACTCACTCAAATATATGAGAAATGTTGAAATTCGACTTCAAATTAGGAAGTTAGACTTTGAAAATTTTCAATTAACACAAAGTGACAGTTGACCTCAATCGGCTTCAATGGATGTTATTCGATGATATCTGACAAAGTTACATGCGAACTCACTCAAATATATGAGAAATGTTGAAATTCGACTTCAAATTAGGAAGATAGACCTTGAAAATTTTCAATTAACACAAAGTGACAGTTGACCTCAATGGGCATCAGTGGATGTTATTCGATGATATCTGACAAAGTTACATGCAAACTCACTCAAATATATGCAAAATGTTGGAATTCGACATCAAATTAGGAAGTTAGACTTTGAAAATGTTAAATTAACACAAAGTGACAGTTGACCTCAATGGGCTTCATTGGATGTTATTCGATGATATCTGACAAAGTTACATGCAAACTCACTCAAATATATGAGAAATGTTGAAATTCGACTTCAAATTAGGAAGATAGACCTTGAAAATTTTCAATTAACACAAAGTGACAGTTGACCTCAATGGGATTCAATGGATGTTATTCGATGATATCTGACAAAGTTAGATGCAAACTCACTCAAATATATGAGAAATGTTGAAATTCGATTTCAAATTAGGAAGTTAGACTTTGAAAATTTTCAATTAACACAAAGTGACAGTTGACCTCAATGGATCTTGTTCGATGATATCTGACAAAGTTACATGCAAACTCACTCAAATATATTAGAAATGTTGAAATTCGACTTCAAATTAGGAAGATAGACCTTAAAAATTTTCAATTAACACAAAGTGACAGTTGACCTCAATGGGCTTCAGTGGATGTTATTCGATGATATCTGACAAAGTTACATGCAAACTCATTCAAATATATGCAAAATGTTGAAATTCGACATCAAATTAGGAAGTTAGACTTTAAAAATTTGAAATTAACACAAAGTGACAGTTGACCTCAATGGGCTTCATTGGATGTTATTCGATGATATCTGACAAAGTTACATGCAAACTCACTCAAATATATGAGAAATGTTGAAATTCGACTCCAAATTAGGAAGATAGACCTTGAAAATTTTCAATTAACACAAAGTGGCAGTTGACCTCAATGGGCTTCAGTGGATGTTATTCGATGATATCTGACAAAGTTACATGCAAACTCATTCAAATATATGCAAAATGTTGAAATTCGACATCAAATTAGGAAGTTAGACTTTAAAAATTTGAAATTAACACAAAGTGACAGTTGACCTCAATGGGCTTCATTGGATGTTATTCGATGATATCTGACAAAGTTACATGCAAACTCACTCAAATATATGAGAAATGTTGAAATTCGACTCCAAATTAGGAAGTTAGATTTGGAAAATTTTCAATTAACACAAAGTGACAGTTGTCCTCAATGGGCTTCAATGGACGTTATTCGATGATATCTGTCAAAGTTACATGGAAACTCACTCAAATATATGAGAAATGTTGAAATTCGATTTCAAATTAGGAAGTTAGACTTTGAAAATTTTCAATTAACACAAAGTGACAGTTGACCTCAATGGATCTTGTTCGATGATATCTGACAAAGTTACATGCAAATTCACTCAAATATATGAGAAATGTTGAAATTCGATTCAAATTAGGAAGATAGACCTTGAAAATTTTCAATTAACACAAAGTGACAGTTGACCTCAATGGGATTCAATGGATGTTATTCGATGATATCTGACAAAGTTAGATGCAAACTCACTCAAATATATGAGAAATGTTGAAATTCGACTTCAAATTGGGAAGATAGACTTTGAAAATTTTCAATTATTACAAAGTGACAGTTGACCTCAATGGGATTCAATGGAAGTTATTCGATGATATCTGACAAAGTTAGTTGCAAACTCACTCAAATATATAAGAAATGTTGAAATTCAACTTCAAATTAGGAAGATAGACTTTGAAAATTTTCAATTAACACAAAGTGACAGTTGTCCTCAATGGGCTTCAATGGACGTTATTCGATGATATCTGACAAAGTTACATGGAAACTCACTCAAATATATGAGAAATGTTGAAATTCGACTTCAAATTAGGAAGATAGACCTTGAAAATTTTCAATTAACACAAAGTGACAGTTGACCTCAATGGGCTTCAGTGGATGTTATTCGATGATATCTGACAAAGTTACATGCAAATTCATTCAAATATATGCAAAATGTTGAAATTCGACATCAAATTAGGAAGTTAGACTTTGAAAATTTGAAATTAACACAAAGTGACAGTTGACCTCAAAGGGCTTCATTGGATGTTATTCGATGATATCTGACAAAGTTACATGCAAACTCACTCAAATATATGAGAAATGTTGAAATTCGACTCCAAATTAGGAAGTTAGATTTGGAAAATTTTCAATTAACACAAAGTGACAGTTGTCCTCAATGGGCTTCAATGAACGTTATTCGATGATATCTGTCAAAGTTACATGGAAACTCACTCAAATATATGAGAAATGTTGAAATTCGATTTCAAATTAGGAAGTTAGACTTTGAAAATTTTCAATTAACACAAAGTGACAGTTGACCTCAATGGATCTTGTTCGATGATATCTGACAAAGTTACATGCAAACTCACTCAAATATATGAGAAATGTTGAAATTCGACTTCAAATTAGGAAGATAGACCTTGAAAATTTTCAATTAACAGAAAGTGACAGTTGACCTCAATGGGCTTCATTGGATGTTATTCGATGATATCTGACAAAGTTACATGCAAACTCACTCAAATATATGAGAAATGTTGAAATTCGACTCCAAATTAGGAAGTTAGACTTGGAAAATTTTCAATTAACACAAAGTGACAGTTGACCTCAATGGGCTTAAATGGATGTTATTCGATGATATCCGACAGAGTTAGATGCAATCTCACTCAAATATATGAGAAATGTTGAAATTCGACTTCAAATTAGGAAGTTAGACTTTGAAAATTTTCAATTAACACAAAGTGACAGTTGACCTCAATCGGCTTCAATGGATGTTATTCGATGATATCTGACAAAGTTACATGCGAACTCACTCAAATATATGAGAAATGTTGAAATTCGACTTCAAATTAGGAAGATAGACCTTGAAAATTTTCAATTAACACAAAGTGACACTTGACCTCAATGGGCTTAAATGGATGTTATTCGATGATATCCGACAGAGTTAGATGCAATCTCACTCAAATATATGAGAAATGTTGAAATTCGACTTCAAATTAGGAAGTTAGACTTTGAAAATTTTCAATTAACACAAAGTGACAGTTGACCTCAATCGGCTTCAATGGATGTTATTCGATGATATCTGACAAAGTTACATGCAAACTCACTCAAATATATGCAAAATGTTGGAATTCGACATCAAATTAGGAAGTTAGACTTTGAAAATGTTAAATTAACAAAAAGTTACAGTTGACCTCAATGGGCTTCATTGGATGTTATTCGATGATATCTGACAAAGTTACATGCAAACTCACTCAAATATATGAGAAATGTTGAAATTCGACTTCAAATTAGGAAGATAGACCTTGAAAATTTTCAATTAACACAAAGTGACAGTTGACCTCAATGGGCTTCAGTGGATGTTATTCGATGATATCTGACAAAGTTACATGCAAACTCACTCAAATATATGCGAAATGTTGAAATTCGACATCAAATTAGGAAGTTAGACTTTGAAACTTTTCAATTAACACAAAGTGACAGTTGACATCAATGGGCTTCATTGGATGTTATTCGATGATATCTGACAAAGTTACATACAAACTCACTCAAATATATGAGAAATGTTGAAATTCGATTTCAAATTAGGAAGTTAGACTTTGAAAATTTTCAATTAACACAAAGTGGATCTTATTCGATGATATCTGACAAAGTTAGATGAAAACTCACTCAAAGATATGCGAAATGTTGAATTTCGACTTCAAATTAGGAAGATAGACTTTGAAAATTTTCAATTAACACAAAGTGACAGTTGACCTTAATGGGCTTCATTGGATGTTATTCGATGATATCTGACAAAGTTACATGCAAACTCACTCAAATATATGCGAAATGTTGAAATTCGACTTCAAATTAGGAAGATAGACTTTGAAAATTTTCAATTAACACAAAGTGACAGTTGACCTCAATGGGCTTCAGTGGATGTTATTCGATGATATCTGACAAAGTTACATGCAAACTCACTCAAATATATGAGAAATGTTGAAATTCGACTCCAAATTAGGAAGTTAGACTTGGAAAATTTTCAATTAACACAAAGTGACAGTTGACCTCAATGGGATTCAATGGATGTTATTCGATGATATCTGACAAAGTTAGTTGCAAACTCACTCAAATATATAAGGAATGTTGAAATTCAACTTCAAATTAGGAAGATAGACTTTGAAAATTTTCAATTAACACAAAGTGTCAGTTGTCCTCAATGGGCTTCAATGGACTTTATCGATGATATCTGACAAAGTTACATGGAAACTCACTCAAATATATGAGAAATGTTGAAATTCGATTTCAAATTAGGAAGTTAGACTTTGAAAATTTTCAATTAACACAAAGTGACAGTTGACCTTAATGGATCTTATTTGATGATATCTGACAAAGTTACATGCAAACTCACTCAAATATATGAGAAATGTTGAAATTCGACTTCAAATTAGGAAGATAGACCTTGAAAATTTTCAATTAACACAAAGTGACAGTTGACCTCAATGGGCTTCAGTGGATGTTATTCGATGATATCTGACAAAGTTACATGCAAACTCACTCAAATATATGAGAAATGTTGAAATTCGACTTCAAATTAGGAAGTTAGACTTTGAAAATTTTCAATTAACACAAAGTGACAGTTGACCTCAATGGGATTCAATGGATGTTATTCGATGATATCTGACAAAGTTACATGCAAACTCACTCAAATATATGAGAAATGTTGAAATTCGACTCCAAATTAGGAAGTTAGACTTGGAAAATTTTCAATTAACACAAAGTGACAGTTGACCTCAATGGGATTCAATGGATGTTATTCGATGATATCTGACAAAGTTAGTTGCAAACTCACTCAAATATATAAGGAATGTTGAAATTCAACTTCAAATTAGGAAGATAGACTTTGAAAATTTTCAATTAACACAAAGTGTCAGTTGTCCTCAATGGGCTTCAATGGACTTTATCGATGATATCTGACAAAGTTACATGGAAATTCACTCAAATATATGAGAAATTTTGAAATTCGATTTCAAATTAGGAAGTTAGACTTTGAAAATTTTCAATTAACACGAAGTGACAGTTGACCTTAATGGATCTTATTTGATGATATCTGACAATGTTACATGCAAACTCACTCAAATATATGAGAAATGTTGAAATTCGACTTCAAATTAGGAAGTTAGACTTTGAAAATTTTCAATTAACACAAAGTGACAGTTGACCTCAATGGGCTTCAGTGGATGTTATTCGATGATATCTGACAAAGTTACATGCAAACTCACTCAAATATATGAGAAATGTTGAAATTCGAATTCAAATTGGGAAGATAGACTTTGAAAATTTTCAATTATTACAAAGTGACAGTTGACCTCAATGGGATTCAATGGAAGTTATTCGATGATATCTGACAAAGTTAGTTGCAAACTCACTCAAATATATAAGAAATATTGAAATTCAACTTCAAATTAGGAAGATAGACTTTGAAAATTTTCAATTAACACAAAGTGACAGTTGTCCTCAATGGGCTTCAATGGACGTTATTCGATAATATCTGACAAAGTTACATGGAAACTCACTCAAATATATGAGAAATGTTGGAATTCGATTTCAAATTAGGAAGTTAGACTTTGAAAATTTTCAATTAACACAAAGTGACAGTTGACCTCAATGGATCTTGTTCGATGATATCTGACAAAGTTACATGCAAACTCACTCAAATATATGAGAAATGTTGAAATTCGACTTCAAATTAGGAAGATAGACCTTGAAAATTTTCAATTAACACAAAGTGACAGTTGACCTCAATGGGCTTCAGTGGATGTTATTCGATGATATCTGACAAAGTTACATGCAAACTCACTCAAATATATGCAAAATGTTGAAATTCGACATCAAATTAGGAAGTTAGACTTTAAAAATTTGAAATTAACTCAAAGTGACAGTTGACCTCAATGGGCTTCATTGGATGTTATTCGATGATATCTGACAAAGTTACATGCAAACTCACTCAAATATATGAGAAATGTTGAAATTCGACTCCAAATTAGGAAGATAGACTTGGAAAATTTTCAATTAACACAAAGTGACAGTTGACCTCAATGGGATTCAATGGATGTTATTCGATGATATCTGACAAAGTTAGTTGCAAACTCACTCAAATATATAAGGAATGTTGAAATTCAACTTCAAATTAGGAAGATAGACTTTGAAAATTTTCAATTAACACAAAGTGTCAGTTGTCCTCAATGGGCTTCAATGGACTTTATTCGATGATATCTGACAAAGTTACATGGAAACTCACTCAAATATATGAGAAATGTTGAAATTCGATTTCAAATTAGGAAGTTAGACTTTGAAAATTTTCAATTAACACAAAGTGACAGTTGACCTCAATGGATCTTATTCGATGATATCTGACAAAGTTACATGCAAACTCACTCAAATATATGAGAAATGTTGGAATTCGACTTCAAATTAGGAAGATAGACCTTGAAAATTTTCAATTAACACAAAGTGACAGTTGACCTCAATGGGCTTCAGTGGATGTTATTCGATGATATCTGACAAAGTTACATGCAAACTCACTCAAATATATGAGAAATGTTGAAATTCGACTTCAAATTAGGAAGTTAGACTTTGAAAATTTTCAATTAACACAAAGTGACAGTTGACCTCAATGGGCTTAAATGGATGTTATTCGATGATATCTGACAAAGTTAGATGCAAACTCACTCAAATATATGAGAAATGTTGAAATTCGACTTCAAATTGGGAAGATAGACTTTGAAAATTTTCAATTAACACAAAGTGACAGTTGACCTCAATGGGCTTCAGTGGATGTTATTCGATGATATCTGACAAAGTTACATGCAAACTCACTCAAATATATGAGAAATGTTGAAATTCGACTTCAAATTAGGAAGTTAGACTTTGAAAATTTTCAATTAACACAAAGTGACAGTTGACCTCAATGGGCTTAAATGGATGTTATTCGATGATATCTGACAAAGTTACATGCAAACTCACTCAAATATATGAGAAATGTTGAAATTCGACTTCAAATTAGGAAGATAGACCTTGAAAATTTTCAATTAACACAAAGTGACAGTTGACCTTAATGGATCTTATTTGATGATATCTGACAAAGTTACATGTAAACTCACTCAAATATATGAGAAATGTTGGAATTCGACTTCAAATTAGGAAGATATACCTTGAAAATTTTCAATTAACACAAAGTGACAGTTGACCTCAATGGGCTTCAGTGGATGTTATTCGATGATATCTGACAAAGTTACATGCAAACTCACTCAAATATATGAGAAATGTTGAAATTCGACTTCAAATTAGGAAGTTAGACTTTGAAAATTTTCAATTAACACAAAGTGACAGTTGACCTCAATGGGATTCAATGGATGTTATTCGATGATATCTGACAAAGTTAGATGCAAACTCACTCAAATATATGAGAAATTTTGAAATTCGACTTCAAATTGGGAAGATAGACTTTGAAAATTTTCAATTATTACAAAGTGACAGTTGACCTCAATGGGATTCAATGGAAGTTATTCGATGATATCTGACAAAGTTAGTTGCAAACTCACTCAAATATATAAGAAATATTGAAATTCAACTTCAAATTAGGAAGATAGACTTTGAAAATTTTCAATTAACACAAAGTGACAGTTGTCCTCAATGGGCTTCAATGGACGTTATTCGATGATATCTGACAAAGTTACATGGAAACTCACTCAAATATATGAGAAATGTTGGAATTCGATTTCAAATTAGGAAGTTAGACTTTGAAACTTTTCAATTAACACAAAGTGACAGTTGACCTCAATGGGCTTCATTGGATGTTATTCGATGATATCTGACAAAGTTACATACAAACTCACTCAAATATATGAGAAATGTTGAAATTCGATTTCAAATTAGGAAGTTAGACTTTGAAAATTTTCAATTAACACAAAGTGCCAAATGACCTCAATGGATCTTATTCGATGATATCTGACAAAGTTAGATGAAAACTCACTCAAAGATATGCGAAATGTTGAATTTCGACTTCAAATTAGGAAGATAGACTTTGAAAATTTTCAATTAACACAAAGTGACAGTTGACCTCAATCGGCTTCAATGGATGTTATTCGATGATATCTGACAAAGTTACATGCGAACTCACTCAAATATATGAGAAATGTTGAAATTCGATTTCAAATTAGGAAGTTAGACTTTGAAAATTTTCAATTAACACAAAGTGCCAAATGACCTCAATGGATCTTATTCGATGATATCTGACAAAGTTAGATGAAAACTCACTCAAAGATATGCGAAATGTTGAATTTCGACTTCAAATTAGGAAGATAGTCTTTGAAAATTTTCAATTAACACAAAGTGACAGTTGACCTCAATCGGCTTCAATGGATGTTATTCGATGATATCTGACAAAGTTACATGCGAACTCACTCAAATATATGAGAAATGTTGAAATTCGACTTCAAATTAGGAAGATAGACCTTGAAAATTTTCAATTAACACAAAGTGACAGTTGACCTCAATCGGCTTCAATGGATGTTATTCGATGATATCTGACAAAGTTACATGCGAACTCACTCAAATATATGAGAAATGTTGAAATTCGATTTCAAATTAGGAAGTTAGACTTTGAAAATTTTCAATTAACACAAAGTGCCAAATGACCTCAATGGATCTTATTCGATGATATCTGACAAAGTTAGATGAAAACTCACTCAAAGATATGCGAAATGTTGAATTTCGACTTCAAATTAGGAAGATAGTCTTTGAAAATTTTCAATTAACACAAAGTGACAGTTGACCTCAATCGGCTTCAATGGATGTTATTCGATGATATCTGACAAAGTTACATGCAAACTCACTCAAATATATGAGAAATGTTGAAATTCGACTTCAAATTAGGAAGTTAGACTTTGAAAATTTTCAATTAACACAAAGTGACAGTTGACCTCAATGGGATTCAATGGATGTTATTCGATGATATCTGACAAAGTTAGATGCAAACTCACTCAAATATATGAGAAATTTTGAAATTCGACTTCAAATTGGGAAGATAGACTTTGAAAATTTTCAATTATTACAAAGTGACAGTTGACCTCAATGGGATTCAATGGAAGTTATTCGATGATATCTGACAAAGTTAGTTGCAAACTCACTCAAATATATAAGAAATATTGAAATTCAACTTCAAATTAGGAAGATAGACTTTGAAAATTTTCAATTAACACAAAGTGACAGTTGTCCTCAATGGGCTTCAATGGACGTTATTCGATGATATCTGACAAAGTTACATGGAAACTCACTCAAATATATGAGAAATGTTGGAATTCGATTTCAAATTAGGAAGTTAGACTTTGAAACTTTTCAATTAACACAAAGTGACAGTTGACCTCAATGGGCTTCATTGGATGTTATTCGATGATATCTGACAAAGTTACATACAAACTCACTCAAATATATGAGAAATGTTGAAATTCGATTTCAAATTAGGAAGTTAGACTTTGAAAATTTTCAATTAACACAAAGTGCCAAATGACCTCAATGGATCTTATTCGATGATATCTGACAAAGTTAGATGAAAACTCACTCAAAGATATGCGAAATGTTGAATTTCGACTTCAAATTAGGAAGATAGACTTTGAAAATTTTCAATTAACACAAAGTGACAGTTGACCTCAATCGGCTTCAATGGATGTTATTCGATGATATCTGACAAAGTTACATGCGAACTCACTCAAATATATGAGAAATGTTGAAATTCGATTTCAAATTAGGAAGTTAGACTTTGAAAATTTTCAATTAACACAAAGTGCCAAATGACCTCAATGGATCTTATTCGATGATATCTGACAAAGTTAGATGAAAACTCACTCAAAGATATGCGAAATGTTGAATTTCGACTTCAAATTAGGAAGATAGTCTTTGAAAATTTTCAATTAACACAAAGTGACAGTTGACCTCAATCGGCTTCAATGGATGTTATTCGATGATATCTGACAAAGTTACATGCGAACTCACTCAAATATATGAGAAATGTTGAAATTCGACTTCAAATTAGGAAGATAGACCTTGAAAATTTTCAATTAACACAAAGTGACAGTTGACCTCAATGGGCTTCAGTGGATGTTATTCGATGATATCTGACAAAGTTACATGCAAACTCACTCAAATATATGCAAAATGTTGAAATTCGACATCAAATTAGGAAGTTAGACTTTAAAAATTTGAAATTAACTCAAAGTGACAGTTGACCTCAATGGGCTTCATTGGATGTTATTCGATGATATCTGACAAAGTTACATGCAAACTCACTCAAATATATGAGAAATGTTGAAATTCTACTCCAAATTAGGAAGATAGACTTGGAAAATTTTCAATTAACACAAAGTGACAGTTGACCTCAATGGGATTCAATGGATGTTATTCGATGATATCTGACAAAGTTAGTTGCAAACTCACTCAAATATATAAGGAATGTTGAAATTCAACTTCAAATTAGGAAGATAGACTTTGAAAATTTTCAATTAACACAAACTGTCAGTTGTCCTCAATGGGCTTCAATGGACTTTATCCGATGATATCTGACAAAGTTACATGGAAACTCACTCAAATATATGAGAGATGTTGAAATTCGATTTCAAATTAGGAAGTTAGACTTTGAAAATTTTCAATTAACACAAAGTGACAGTTGACCTCAATGGATCTTATTCGATGATATCTGACAAAGTTACATGCAAACTCACTCAAATATATGAGAAATGTTGGAATTCGACTTCAAATTAGGAAGATAGACCTTGAAAATTTTCAATTAACACAAAGTGACAGTTGACCTCAATGGGCTTCAGTGGATGTTATTCGATGATATCTGACAAAGTTACATGCAAACTCACTCAAATATATGAGAAATGTTGAAATTCGACTTCAAATTAGGAAGTTAGACTTTGAAAATTTTCAATTAACACAAAGTGACAGTTGACCTCAATGGGCTTAAATGGATGTTATTCGATGATATCTGACAAAGTTACATGCAAACTCACTCAAATATATGCAAAATGTTGAAATTCGGCATCAAATTAGGAAGTTAGACTTTGAAAATTTTAAATTAACACAAAGTGACAGTTGACCTCAATGGGCTTCATTGGATGTTATTCGATGATATCTGACAAAGTTACATGCAAACTCACTCAAATATATGAGAAATGTTGAAATTTGACTTCAAATTACGAAGATAGACTTTGAAAATTTTCAATTAACACAAAGTGACAGTTGACCTCAATGGGCTTAAATGGATGTTATTCGATGATATCTGACAAAGTTAGATGCAAACTCACTCAAATATATGAGAAATGTTGAAATTCGACTTCAAATTAGGAAGTTAGACTTTGAAAATTTTCAATTAACACAAAGTGACAGTTGACCTCAATGGGCTTAAATGGATGTTATTCGATGATATCTGACAAAGTTACATGCAAACTCACTCAAATATATGCAAAATGTTGGAATTCGACATCAAATTAGGAAGTTAGACTTTGAAAATGTTAAATTAACACAAAGTTACAGTTGACCTCAATGGGCTTCATTGGATGTTATTCGATGATATCTGACAAAGTTACATGCAAACTCACTCAAATATATGAGAAATGTTGAAATTCGACTTCAAATTAGGAAGATAGACCTTGAAAATTTTCAATTAACACAAAGTGACAGTTGACCTCAATGGGCTTCAGTGGATGTTATTCGATGATATCTGACAAAGTTACATGCAAACTCACTCAAATATATGCGAAATGTTGAAATTCGACATCAAATTAGGAAGTTAGACTTTGAAACTTTTCAATTAACACAAAGTGACAGTTGACATCAATGGGCTTCATTGGATGTTATTCGATGATATCTGACAAAGTTACATACAAACTCACTCAAATATATGAGAAATGTTGAAATTCGATTTCAAATTAGGAAGTTAGACTTTGAAAATTTTCAATTAACACAAAGTGGATCTTATTCGATGATATCTGACAAAGTTAGATGAAAACTCACTCAAAGATATGCGAAATGTTGAATTTCGACTTCAAATTAGGAAGATAGACTTTGAAAATTTTCAATTAACACAAAGTGACAGTTGACCTTAATGGGCTTCATTGGATGTTATTCGATGATATCTGACAAAGTTACATGCAAACTCACTCAAATATATGCGAAATGTTGAAATTCGACTTCAAATTAGGAAGATAGACTTTGAAAATTTTCAATTAACACAAAGTGACAGTTGACCTCAATGGGCTTCAGTGGATGTTATTCGATGATATCTGACAAAGTTACATGCAAACTCACTCAAATATATGAGAAATGTTGAAATTCGACTCCAAATTAGGAAGTTAGACTTGGAAAATTTTCAATTAACACAAAGTGTCAGTTGTCCTCAATGGGCTTCAATGGACTTTATCGATGATATCTGACAAAGTTACATGGAAACTCACTCAAATATATGAGAAATGTTGAAATTCGATTTCAAATTAGGAAGTTAGACTTTGAAAATTTTCAATTAACCCAAAGTGACAGTTGACCTTAATGGATCTTATTTGATGATATCTGACAAAGTTACATGCAAACTCACTCAAATATATGAGAAATGTAGAAATTCGACTTCAAATTAGGAAGATAGACCTTGAAAATTTTCAATTAACACAAAGTGACAGTTGACCTCAATGGGCTTCAGTGGATGTTATTCGATGATATCTGACAAAGTTACATGCAAACTCACTCAAATATATGAGAAATGTTGAAATTCGACTTCAAATTAGGAAGTTAGACTTTGAAAATTTTCAATTAACACAAAGTGACAGTTGACCTCAATGGGATTCAATGGATGTTATTCGATGATATCTGACAAAGTTACATGCAAACTCACTCAAATATATGAGAAATGTTGAAATTCGACTCCAAATTAGGAAGTTAGACTTGGAAAATTTTCAATTAACACAAAGTGACAGTTGACCTCAATGGGATTCAATGGATGTTATTCGATGATATCTGACAAAGTTAGTTGCAAACTCACTCAAATATATAAGGAATGTTGAAATTCAACTTCAAATTAGGAAGATAGACTTTGAAAATTTTCAATTAACACAAAGTGTCAGTTGTCCTCAATGGGCTTCAATGGACTTTATCGATGATATCTGACAAAGTTACATGGAAATTCACTCAAATATATGAGAAATTTTGAAATTAGAATTTCAAATTAGGAAGTTAGACTTTGAAAATTTTCAATTAACACAAAGTGACAGTTGACCTTAATGGATCTTATTTGATGATATCTGACAATGTTACATGCAAACTCACTCAAATATATGAGAAATGTTGAAATTCGACTTCAAATTAGGAAGTTAGACTTTGAAAATTTTCAATTAACACAAAGTGACAGTTGACCTCAATGGGCTTCAGTGGATGTTATTCGATGATATCTGACAAAGTTACATGCAAACTCACTCAAATATATGAGAAATGTTGAAATTCGAATTCAAATTGGGAAGATAGACTTTGAAAATTTTCAATTATTACAAAGTGACAGATGACCTCAATGGGATTCAATGGAAGTTATTCGATGATATCTGACAAAGTTAGTTGCAAACTCACTCAAATATATAAGAAATATTGAAATTCAACTTCAAATTAGGAAGATAGACTTTGAAAATTTTCAATTAACACAAAGTGACAGTTGTCCTCAATGGGCTTCAATGGACGTTATTCGATGATATCTGACAAAGTTACATGGAAACTCACTCAAATATATGAGAAATGTTGGAATTCGATTTCAAATTAGGAAGTTAGACTTTGAAAATTTTCAATTAACACAAAGTGACAGTTGACCTCAATGGATCTTGTTCGATGATATCTGACAAAGTTACATGCAAACTCACTCAAATATATGAGAAATGTTGAAATTCGACTTCAAATTAGGAAGATAGACCTTGAAAATTTTCAATTAACACAAAGTGACAGTTGACCTCAATGGGCTTCAGTGGATGTTATTCGATGATATCTGACAAAGTTACATGCAAACTCACTCAAATATATGCAAAATGTTGAAATTCGACATCAAATTAGGAAGTTAGACTTTAAAAATTTGAAATTAACTCAAAGTGACAGTTGACCTCAATGGGCTTCATTGGATGTTATTCGATGATATCTGACAAAGTTACATGCAAACTCACTCAAATATATGAGAAATGTTGAAATTCTACTCCAAATTAGGAAGATAGACTTGGAAAATTTTCAATTAACACAAAGTGACAGTTGACCTCAATGGGATTCAATGGATGTTATTCGATGATATCTGACAAAGTTAGTTGCAAACTCACTCAAATATATAAGGAATGTTGAAATTCAACTTCAAATTAGGAAGATAGACTTTGAAAATTTTCAATTAACACAAAGTGTCAGTTGTCCTCAATGGGCTTCAATGGACTTTATTCGATGATATCTGACAAAGTTACATGCAAACTCACTCAAATATATGCGAAATGTTGAAATTCGACTTCAAATTAGGAAGATAGACTTTGAAAATTTTCAATTAACACAAAGTGACAGTTGACCTCAATGGGCTTCAGTGGATGTTATTCGATGATATCTGACAAAGTTACATGCAAACTCACTCAAATATATGAGAAATGTTGAAATTCGACTCCAAATTAGGAAGTTAGACTTGGAAAATTTTCAATTAACACAAAGTGTCAGTTGTCCTCAATGGGCTTCAATGGACTTTATCGATGATATCTGACAAAGTTACATGGAAACTCACTCAAATATATGAGAAATGTTGAAATTCGATTTCAAATTAGGAAGTTAGACTTTGAAAATTTTCAATTAACCCAAAGTGACAGTTGACCTTAATGGATCTTATTTGATGATATCTGACAAAGTTACATGCAAACTCACTCAAATATATGAGAAATGTAGAAATTCGACTTCAAATTAGGAAGATAGACCTTGAAAATTTTCAATTAACACAAAGTGACAGTTGACCTCAATGGGCTTCAGTGGATGTTATTCGATGATATCTGACAAAGTTACATGCAAACTCACTCAAATATATGAGAAATGTTGAAATTCGACTTCAAATTAGGAAGTTAGACTTTGAAAATTTTCAATTAACACAAAGTGACAGTTGACCTCAATGGGATTCAATGGATGTTATTCGATGATATCTGACAAAGTTACATGCAAACTCACTCAAATATATGAGAAATGTTGAAATTCGACTCCAAATTAGGAAGTTAGACTTGGAAAATTTTCAATTAACACAAAGTGACAGTTGACCTCAATGGGATTCAATGGATGTTATTCGATGATATCTGACAAAGTTAGTTGCAAACTCACTCAAATATATAAGGAATGTTGAAATTCAACTTCAAATTAGGAAGATAGACTTTGAAAATTTTCAATTAACACAAAGTGTCAGTTGTCCTCAATGGGCTTCAATGGACTTTATCGATGATATCTGACAAAGTTACATGGAAATTCACTCAAATATATGAGAAATTTTGAAATTAGAATTTCAAATTAGGAAGTTAGACTTTGAAAATTTTCAATTAACACAAAGTGACAGTTGACCTTAATGGATCTTATTTGATGATATCTGACAATGTTACATGCAAACTCACTCAAATATATGAGAAATGTTGAAATTCGACTTCAAATTAGGAAGTTAGACTTTGAAAATTTTCAATTAACACAAAGTGACAGTTGACCTCAATGGGCTTCAGTGGATGTTATTCGATGATATCTGACAAAGTTACATGCAAACTCACTCAAATATATGAGAAATGTTGAAATTCGAATTCAAATTGGGAAGATAGACTTTGAAAATTTTCAATTATTACAAAGTGACAGATGACCTCAATGGGATTCAATGGAAGTTATTCGATGATATCTGACAAAGTTAGTTGCAAACTCACTCAAATATATAAGAAATATTGAAATTCAACTTCAAATTAGGAAGATAGACTTTGAAAATTTTCAATTAACACAAAGTGACAGTTGTCCTCAATGGGCTTCAATGGACGTTATTCGATGATATCTGACAAAGTTACATGGAAACTCACTCAAATATATGAGAAATGTTGGAATTCGATTTCAAATTAGGAAGTTAGACTTTGAAAATTTTCAATTAACACAAAGTGACAGTTGACCTCAATGGATCTTGTTCGATGATATCTGACAAAGTTACATGCAAACTCACTCAAATATATGAGAAATGTTGAAATTCGACTTCAAATTAGGAAGATAGACCTTGAAAATTTTCAATTAACACAAAGTGACAGTTGACCTCAATGGGCTTCAGTGGATGTTATTCGATGATATCTGACAAAGTTACATGCAAACTCACTCAAATATATGCAAAATGTTGAAATTCGACATCAAATTAGGAAGTTAGACTTTAAAAATTTGAAATTAACTCAAAGTGACAGTTGACCTCAATGGGCTTCATTGGATGTTATTCGATGATATCTGACAAAGTTACATGCAAACTCACTCAAATATATGAGAAATGTTGAAATTCTACTCCAAATTAGGAAGATAGACTTGGAAAATTTTCAATTAACACAAAGTGACAGTTGACCTCAATGGGATTCAATGGATGTTATTCGATGATATCTGACAAAGTTAGTTGCAAACTCACTCAAATATATAAGGAATGTTGAAATTCAACTTCAAATTAGGAAGATAGACTTTGAAAATTTTCAATTAACACAAAGTGTCAGTTGTCCTCAATGGGCTTCAATGGACTTTATTCGATGATATCTGACAAAGTTACATGGAAACTCACTCAAATATATGAGAAATGTTGAAATTCGATTTCAAATTAGGAAGTTAGACTTTGAAAATTTTCAATTAACACAAAGTGACAGTTGACCTCAATGGATCTTATTCGATGATATCTGACAAAGTTACATGCAAACTCACTCAAATATATGAGAAATGTTGGAATTCGACTTCAAATTAGGAAGATAGACCTTGAAAATTTTCAATTAACACAAAGTGACAGTTGACCTCAATGGGCTTCAGTGGATATTATTCGATGATATCTGACAAAGTTACATGCAAACTCACTCAAATATATGAGAAATGTTGAAATTCGACTTCAAATTAGGAAGTTAGACTTTGAAAATTTTCAATTAACACAAAGTGACAGTTGACCTCAATGGGCTTAAATGGATGTTATTCGATGATATCTGACAAAGTTAGATGCAAACTCACTCAAATATATGAGAAATGTTGAAATTCGACTTCAAATTGGGAAGATAGACTTTGAAAATTTTCAATTAACACAAAGTGACAGTTGACCTCAATGGGCTTCAGTGGATGTTATTCGATGATATCTGACAAAGTTACATGCAAACTCACTCAAATATATGAGAAATGTTGAAATTCGACTTCAAATTAGGAAGTTAGACTTTGAAAATTTTCAATTAACACAAAGTGACAGTTGACCTCAATGGGCTTAAATGGATGTTATTCGATGATATCTGACAAAGTTACATGCAAACTCACTCAAATATATGAGAAATGTTGAAATTCGACTTCAAATTAGGAAGATAGACCTTGAAAATTTTCAATTAACACAAAGTGACAGTTGACCTTAATGGATCTTATTTGATGATATCTGACAAAGTTACATGTAAACTCACTCAAATATATGAGAAATGTTGGAATTCGACTTCAAATTAGGAAGATATACCTTGAAAATTTTCAATTAACACAAAGTGACAGTTGACCTCAATGGGCTTCAGTGGATGTTATTCGATGATATCTGACAAAGTTAGATGCAAACTCACTCAAATATATGAGAAATGTTGAAATTCGACTTCAAATTAGGAAGTTAGACTTTGAAAATTTTCAATTAACACAAAGTGACAGTTGACCTCAATGGGATTCAATGGATGTTATTCGATGATATCTGACAAAGTTAGATGCAAACTCACTCAAATATATGAGAAATTTTGAAATTCGACTTCAAATTGGGAAGATAGACTTTGAAAATTTTCAATTATTACAAAGTGACAGTTGACCTCAATGGGATTCAATGGAAGTTATTCGATGATATCTGACAAAGTTAGTTGCAAACTCACTCAAATATATAAGAAATATTGAAATTCAACTTCAAATTAGGAAGATAGACTTTGAAAATTTTCAATTAACACAAAGTGACAGTTGTCCTCAATGGGCTTCAATGGACGTTATTCGATGATATCTGACAAAGTTACATGGAAACTCACTCAAATATATGAGAAATGTTGGAATTCGATTTCAAATTAGGAAGTTAGACTTTGAAACTTTTCAATTAACACAAAGTGACAGTTGACCTCAATGGGCTTCATTGGATGTTATTCGATGATATCTGACAAAGTTACATACAAACTCACTCAAATATATGAGAAATGTTGAAATTCGATTTCAAATTAGGAAGTTAGACTTTGAAAATTTTCAATTAACACAAAGTGCCAAATGACCTCAATGGATCTTATTCGATGATATCTGACAAAGTTAGATGAAAACTCACTCAAAGATATGCGAAATGTTGAATTTCGACTTCAAATTAGGAAGATAGACTTTGAAAATTTTCAATTAACACAAAGTGACAGTTGACCTCAATCGGCTTCAATGGATGTTATTCGATGATATCTGACAAAGTTACATGCGAACTCACTCAAATATATGAGAAATGTTGAAATTCGATTTCAAATTAGGAAGTTAGACTTTGAAAATTTTCAATTAACACAAAGTGCCAAATGACCTCAATGGATCTTATTCGATGATATCTGACAAAGTTAGATGAAAACTCACTCAAAGATATGCGAAATGTTGAATTTCGACTTCAAATTAGGAAGATAGTCTTTGAAAATTTTCAATTAACACAAAGTGACAGTTGACCTCAATCGGCTTCAATGGATGTTATTCGATGATATCTGACAAAGTTACATGCAAACTCACTCAAATATATGCAAAATGTTGAAATTCGACATCAAATTAGGAAGTTAGACTTTAAAAATTTGAAATTAACTCAAAGTGACAGTTGACCTCAATGGGCTCCATTGGATGTTATTCGATGATATCTGACAAAGTTACATGCAAACTCACTCAAATATATGAGAAATGTTGAAATTCTACTCCAAATTAGGAAGATAGACTTGGAAAATTTTCAATTAACACAAAGTGACAGTTGACCTCAATGGGATTCAATGGATGTTATTCGATGATATCTGACAAAGTTAGTTGCAAACTCACTCAAATATATAAGGAATGTTGAAATTCAACTTCAAATTAGAAAGATAGACTTTGAAAATTTTCAATTAACACAAACTGTCAGTTGTCCTCAATGGGCTTCAATGGACTTTATCCGATGATATCTGACAAAGTTACATGGAAACTCACTCAAATATATGAGAGATGTTGAAATTCGATTTCAAATTAGGAAGTTAGACTTTGAAAATTTTCAATTAACACAAAGTGACAGTTGACCTCAATGGATCTTATTCGATGATATCTGACAAAGTTACATGCAAACTCACTCAAATATATGAGAAATGTTGGAATTCGACTTCAAATTAGGAAGATAGACCTTGAAAATTTTCAATTAACACAAAGTGACAGTTGACCTCAATGGGCTTCAGTGGATGTTATTCGATGATATCTGACAAAGTTACATGCAAACTCACTCAAATATATGAGAAATGTTGAAATTCGACTTCAAATTAGGAAGTTAGACTTTGAAAATTTTCAATTAACACAAAGTGACAGTTGACCTCAATGGGCTTAAATGGATGTTATTCGATGATATCTGACAAAGTTACATGCAAACTCACTCAAATATATGAGAAATGTTGAAATTCGACTTCAAATTAGGAAGATAGACCTTGAAAATTTTCAATTAACACAAAGTGACAGTTGACCTCAATGGGCTTCAGTGGATGTTATTCGATGATATCTGACAAAGTTACATGCAAACTCACTCAAATATATGCAAAATGTTGAAATTCGGCATCAAATTAGGAAGTTAGACTTTGAAAATTTTAAATTAACACAAAGTGACAGTTGACCTCAATGGGCTTCATTGGATGTTATTCGATGATATCTGACAAAGTTACATGCAAACTCACTCAAATATATGAGAAATGTTGAAATTTGACTTCAAATTACGAAGATAGACTTTGAAAATTTTCAATTAACACAAAGTGACAGTTGACCTCAATGGGCTTAAATGGATGTTATTCGATGATATCTGACAAAGTTAGATGCAAACTCACTCAAATATATGAGAAATGTTGAAATTCGACTTCAAATTAGGAAGTTAGACTTTGAAAATTTTCAATTAACACAAAGTGACAGTTGACCTCAATGGGCTTAAATGGATGTTATTCGATGATATCTGACAAAGTTACATGCAAACTCACTCAAATATATGCGAAATGTTGAAATTCGACTTCAAATTAGGAAGTTAGACTTTGAAACTTTTCAATTAACACAAAGTGACAGTTGACCTCAATGGGCTTCATTGGATGTTATTCGATGATATCTGACAAAGTTACATGCAAACTCACTCCAATATATGAGAAATGTTGAAATTCGACTTCAAATTGGGAAGATAGACTTTGAAAATTTTCAATTATTACAAAGTGACAGTTGACCTCAATGGGCTTCATTGGATGTTATTCGATGATATCTGACAAAGTTACATGCAAACTCACTCAAATATATGAGAAATGTTGAAATTCGACTTCAAATTACGAAGATAGACTTTGAAAATTTTCAATTAACACAAAGTGACAGTTGACCTCAATGGGCTTAAATGGATGTTATTCGATGATATCTGACAAAGTTAGATGCAAACTCACTCAAATATATGAGAAATGTTGAAATTCGACTTCAAATTAGGAAGTTAGACTTTGAAAATTTTCAATTAACACAAAGTAACAGTTGACCTCCATGAGCTTCAGTGGATGTTATTCGATGATATCTGACAAAGTTAGATGCAAACTCACTCAAATATATGAGAAATGTTGAAATTCGACTTCAAATTAGGAAGATAGACCTTGAAAATTTTCAATTAACACAAAGTGACAGTTGACCTCAATGGGCTTCAGTGGATGTTATTCGATGATATCTGACAAAGTTACATGCAAACTCACTCAAATATATGAGAAATGTTGAAATTCGACTTCAAATTAGGAAGTTAGACTTTGAAAATTTTCAATTAACACAAAGTGACAGTTGACCTCAATGGGCTTAAATGGATGTTATTCGATGATATCTGACAAAGTTAGATGCAAACTCACTCAAATATATGAGAAATGTTGAAATTCGACTTCAAATTGGGAAGATAGACTTTGAAAATTTTCAATTACTACAAAGTGACAGTTGACCTCAATGGGATTCAATGGAAGTTATTCGATGATATCTGACAAAGTTAGTTGCAAACTCACTCAAATATAAAAGGAATGTTGAAATTCAACTTCAAATTAGGAAGATAGACTTTGAAAATTTTCAATTAACACAAAGTGACAGTTGTCCTCAATGTGCTTCAATGGACGTTATTCGATGATATCTGACAAAGTTACATGGAAACTCACTCAAATTTATGAGAAATGTTGAAATTCGATTTCAAATTAGGAAGTTAGACTTTGAAAATTTTCAATTAACACAAAGTGACAGTTGACCTCAATGGATCTTGTTCGATGATATCTGACAAAGTTACATACAAACTCACTCAAATATATGAGAAATGTTGAAATTCGATTTCAAATTAGGAAGTTAGACTTTGAAAATTTTCAATTAACACAAAGTGGATCTTATTCGATGATATCTGACAAAGTTAGATGAAAACTCACTCAAAGATATGCGAAATGTTGAATTTCGACTTCAAATTAGGAAGATAGACTTTGAAAATTTTCAATTAACACAAAGTGACAGTTGACCTTAATGGGCTTCATTGGATGTTATTCGATGATATCTGACAAAGTTACATGCAAACTCACTCAAATATATGCGAAATGTTGAAATTCGACTTCAAATTAGGAAGATAGACTTTGAAAATTTTCAATTAACACAAAGTGACAGTTGACCTCAATGGGCTTCAGTGGATGTTATTCAATGATATCTGACAAAGTTACATGCAAACTCACTCAAATATATGAGAAATGTTGAAATTCGACTCCAAATTAGGAAGTTAGACTTGGAAAATTTTCAATTAACACAAAGTGACAGTTGACCTCAATGGGATTCAATGGATGTTATTCGATGATATCTGACAAAGTTAGTTGCAAACTCACTCAAATATATAAGGAATGTTGAAATTCAACTTCAAATTAGGAAGATAGACTTTGAAAATTTTCAATTAACACAAAGTGTCAGTTATCCTCAATGGGCTTCAATGGACTTTATCGATGATATCTGACAAAGTTACATGGAAACTCACTCAAATATATGAGAAATGTTGAAATTCGATTTCAAATTAGGAAGTTAGACTTTGAAAATTTTCAATTAACACAAAGTGACAGTTGACCTTAATGGATCTTATTTGATGATATCTGACAAAGTTACATGCAAACTCACTCAAATATATGAGAAATGTTGAAATTCGACTTCAAATTAGGAAGATAGACCTTGAAAATTTTCAATTAACACAAAGTGACAGTTGACCTCAATGGGCTTCAGTGGATGTTATTCGATGATATCTGACAAAGTTACATGCAAACTCACTCAAATATATGAGAAATGTTGAAATTCGACTTCAAATTAGGAAGTTAGACTTTGAAAATTTTCAATTAACACAAAGTGACAGTTGACCTCAATGGGATTCAATGGATGTTATTCGATGATATCTGACAAAGTTACATGCAAACTCACTCAAATATATGAGAAATGTTGAAATTCGACTCCAAATTAGGAAGTTAGACTTGGAAAATTTTCAATTAACACAAAGTGACAGTTGACCTCAATGGGATTCAATGGATGTTATTCGATGATATCTGACAAAGTTAGTTGCAAACTCACTCAAATATATAAGGAATGTTGAAATTCAACTTCAAATTAGGAAGATAGACTTTGAAAATTTTCAATTAACACAAAGTGACAGTTGACCTCAATGGGCTTCAGTGGATGTTATTCGATGATATCTGACAAAGTTACATGCAAACTCACTCAAATATATGAGAAATGTTGAAATTCGAATTCAAATTGGGAAGATAGACTTTGAAAATTTTCAATTATTACAAAGTGACAGTTGACCTCAATGGGATTCAATGGAAGTTATTCGATGATATCTGACAAGGTTAGTTGCAAACTCACTCAAATATATAAGAAATATTGAAATTCAACTTCAAATTAGGAAGATAGACTTTGAAAATTTTCAATTAACACAAAGTGACAGTTGTCCTCAATGGGCTTCAATGGACGTTATTCGATGATATCTGACAAAGTTACATGGAAACTCACTCAAATATATGAGAAATGTTGGAATTCGATTTCAAATTAGGAAGTTAGACTTTGAAAATTTTCAATTAACACAAAGTGACAGTTGACCTCAATGGATCTTGTTCGATGATATCTGACAAAGTTACATGCAAACTCACTCAAATATATGAGAAATGTTGAAATTCGACTTCAAATTAGGAAGATAGACCTTGAAAATTTTCAATTAACACAAAGTGACAGTTGACCTCAATGGGCTTCAGTGGATGTTATTCGATGATATCTGACAAAGTTACATGCAAACTCACTCAAATATATGCAAAATGTTGAAATTCGACATCAAATTAGGAAGTTAGACTTTAAAAATTTGAAATTAACTCAAAGTGACAGTTGACCTCAATGGGCTTCATTGGATGTTATTCGATGATATCTGACAAAGTTAGTTGCAAACTCACTCAAATATATAAGGAATGTTGAAATTCAACTTCAAATTAGGAAGATAGACTTTGAAAATTTTCAATTAACACAAAGTGTCAGTTGTCCTCAATGGGCTTCAATGGACTTTATTCGATGATATCTGACAAAGTTACATGGAAACTCACTCAAATATATGAGAAATGTTGAAATTCGATTTCAAATTAGGAAGTTAGACTTTGAAAATTTTCAATTAACACAAAGTGACAGTTGACCTCAATGGATCTTATTCGATGATATCTGACAAAGTTACATGCAAACTCACTCAAATATATGAGAAATGTTGGAATTCGACTTCAAATTAGGAAGATAGACCTTGAAAATTTTCAATTAACACAAAGTGACAGTTGACCTCAATGGGCTTCAGTGGATGTTATTCGATGATATCTGACAAAGTTACATGCAAACTCACTCAAATATATGAGAAATGTTGAAATTCGACTTCAAATTAGGAAGTTAGACTTTGAAAATTTTCAATTAACACAAAGTGACAGTTGACCTCAATGGGCTTAAATGGATGTTATTCGATGATATCTGACAAAGTTAGATGCAAACTCACTCAAATATATGAGAAATGTTGAAATTCGACTTCAAATTGGGAAGATAGACTTTGAAAATTTTCAATTAACACAAAGTGACAGTTGACCTCAATGGGCTTCAGTGGATGTTATTCGATGATATCTGACAAAGTTACATGCAAACTCACTCAAATATATGAGAAATGTTGAAATTCGACTTCAAATTAGGAAGTTAGACTTTGAAAATTTTCAATTAACACAAAGTGACAGTTGACCTCAATGGGCTTAAATGGATGTTATTCGATGATATCTGACAAAGTTACATGCAAACTCACTCAAATATATGAGAAATGTTGAAATTCGACTTCAAATTAGGAAGATAGACCTTGAAAATTTTCAATTAACACAAAGTGACAGTTGACCTTAATGGATCTTATTTGATGATATCTGACAAAGTTACATGTAAACTCACTCAAATATATGAGAAATGTTGGAATTCGACTTCAAATTAGGAAGATATACCTTGAAAATTTTCAATTAACACAAAGTGACAGTTGACCTCAATGGGCTTCAGTGGATGTTATTCGATGATATCTGACAAAGTTACATGCAAACTCACTCAAATATATGAGAAATGTTGAAATTCGACTTCAAATTAGGAAGTTAGACTTTGAAAATTTTCAATTAACACAAAGTGACAGTTGACCTCAATGGGATTCAATGGATGTTATTCGATGATATCTGACAAAGTTAGATGCAAACTCACTCAAATATATGAGAAATTTTGAAATTCGACTTCAAATTGGGAAGATAGACTTTGAAAATTTTCAATTATTACAAAGTGACAGTTGACCTCAATGGGAATCAATGGAAGTTATTCGATGATATCTGACAAAGTTAGTTGCAAACTCACTCAAATTTATAAGAAATATTGAAATTCAACTTCAAATTAGGAAGATAGACTTTGAAAATTTTCAATTAACACAAAGTGACAGTTGTCCTCAATGGGCTTCAATGGACGTTATTCGATGATATCTGACAAAGTTACATGGAAACTCACTCAAATATATGAGAAATGTTGGAATTCGATTTCAAATTAGGAAGTTAGACTTTGAAACTTTTCAATTAACACAAAGTGACAGTTGACCTCAATGGGCTTCATTGGATGTTATTCGATGATATCTGACAAAGTTACATACAAACTCACTCAAATATATGAGAAAAGTTGAAATTCGATTTCAAATTAGGAAGTTAGACTTTGAAAATTTTCAATTAACACAAAGTGCCAAATGACCTCAATGGATCTTATTCGATGATATCTGACAAAGTTAGATGAAAACTCACCCAAAGATATGCGAAATGTTGAATTTCGACTTCAAATTAGGAAGATAGACTTTGAAAATTTTCAATTAACACAAAGTGACAGTTGACCTCAATGGGATTCAATGGAAGTTATTCGATGATATCTGACAAAGTTAGTTGCAAACTCACTCAAATATATAAGGAATGTTGAAATTCAACTTCAAATTAGGAAGATAGACTTTGAAAATTTTCAATTAACACAAAGTGACAGTTGTCCTCAATGGGCTTCAATGGACGTTATTCGATGATATCTGACAAAGTTACATGGAAACTCACTCAAATATATGAGAAATGTTGAAATTCGATTTCAAATTAGGAAGTTAGACTTTGAAAATTTTCAATTAACACAAAGTGCCAAATGACCTCAATGGATCTTATTCGATGATATCTGACAAAGTTAGATGAAAACTCACTCAAAGATATGCGAAATGTTGAATTTCGACTTCAAATTAGGAAGATAGACTTTGAAAATTTTCAATTAACACAAAGTGACAGTTGACCTCAATGGGATTCAATGGATGTTATTCGATGATATCTGACAAAGTTAGATGCAAACTCACTCAAATATATGAGAAATTTTGAAATTCGACTTCAAATTGGGAAGATAGACTTGGAAAATTTTCAATTAACACAAAGTGACAGTTGACCTCAATGGGATTCAATGGATGTTATTCGATGATATCTGACAAAGTTAGTTGCAAACTCACTCAAATATATAAGGAATGTTGAAATTCAACTTCAAATTAGGAAGATAGACTTTGAAAATTTTCAATTAACACAAAGTGACAGTTGACCTCAATGGGATTCAATGGATGTTATTCGATGATATCTGACAAAGTTAGTTGCAAACTCACTCAAATATATAAGGAATGTTGAAATTCAACTTCAAATTAGGAAGATAGACTTGGAAAATTTTCAATTAACACAAAGTGACAGTTGACCTCAATGGGATTCAATGGATGTTATTCGATGATATCTGACAAAGTTAGTTGCAAACTCACTCAAATATATAAAGAATGTTGAAATTCAACTTCAAATTAGGAAGATAGACTTTGAAAATTTTCAATTAACACAAACTGTCAGTTGTCCTCAATGGGCTTCAATGGACTTTATCCGATGATATCTGACAAAGTTACATGGAAACTCACTCAAATATATGAGAGATGTTGAAATTCGATTTCAAATTAGGAAGTTAGACCTTGAAAATTTTCAATTAACACAAAGTGACAGTTGACCTCAATGGGCTTCAGTGGATGTTATTCGATGATATCTGACAAAGTTACATGCAAACTCACTCAAATATATGAGAAATGTTGGAATTCGACTTCAAATTAGGAAGATAGACCTTGAAAATTTTCAATTAACACAAAGTGACAGTTGACCTCAATGGGCTTCAGTGGATGTTATTCGATGATATCTGACAAAGTTACATGCAAACTCACTCAAATATATGAGAAATGTTGAAATTCGACTTCAAATTAGGAAGTTAGACTTTGAAAATTTTCAATTAACACAAAGTGACAGTTGACCTCAATGGGCTTAAATGGATGTTATTCGATGATATCTGACAAAGTTACATGCAAACTCACTCAAATATATGAGAAATGTTGAAATTCGACTTCAAATTAGGAAGATAGACCTTGAAAATTTTCAATTAACACAAAGTGACAGTTGACCTCAATGGGCTTCAGTGGATGTTATTCGATGATATCTGACAAAGTTACATGCAAACTCACTCAAATATATGCAAAATGTTGAAATTCGGCATCAAATTAGGAAGTTAGACTTTGAAAATTTTAAATTAACACAAAGTGACAGTTGACCTCAATGGGCTTCATTGGATGTTATTCGATGATATCTGACAAAGTTACATGCAAACTCACTCAAATATATGAGAAATGTTGAAATTTGACTTCAAATTACGAAGATAGACTTTGAAAATTTTCAATTAACACAAAGTGACAGTTGACCTCAATGGGCTTAAATGGATGTTATTCGATGATATCTGACAAAGTTAGATGCAAACTCACTCAAATATATGAGAAATGTTGAAATTCGACTTCAAATTAGGAAGTTAGACTTTGAAAATTTTCAATTAACACAAAGTGACAGTTGACCTCAATAGGCTTAAATGGATGTTATTCGATGATATCTGACAAAGTTACATGCAAACTCACTCAAATATATGCGAAATGTTGAAATTCGACTTCAAATTAGGAAGTTAGACTTTGAAACTTTTCAATTAACACAAAGTGACAGTTGACCTCAATGGGCTTCATTGGATGTTATTCGATGATATCTGACAAAGTTACATGCAAACTCACTCCAATATATGAGAAATGTTGAAATTCGACTTCAAATTGGGAAGATAGACTTTGAAAATTTTCAATTATTACAAAGTGACAGTTGACCTCAATGGGCTTCATTGGATGTTATTCGATGATATCTGACAAAGTTACATGCAAACTCACTCAAATATATGAGAAATGTTGAAATTCGACTTCAAATTACGAAGATAGACTTTGAAAATTTTCAATTAACACAAAGTGACAGTTGACCTCAATGGGCTTAAATGGATGTTATTCGATGATATCTGACAAAGTTAGATGCAAACTCACTCAAATATATGAGAAATGTTGAAATTCGACTTCAAATTAGGAAGTTAGACTTTGAAAATTTTCAATTAACACAAAGTGACAGTTGACCTCAATAGGCTTAAATGGATGTTATTCGATGATATCTGACAAAGTTACATGCAAACTCACTCAAATATATGCGAAATGTTGAAATTCGACTTCAAATTAGGAAGTTAGACTTTGAAACTTTTCAATTAACACAAAGTGACAGTTGACCTCAATGGGCTTCATTGGATGTTATTCGATGATATCTGACAAAGTTACATGCAAACTCACTCCAATATATGAGAAATGTTGAAATTCGACTTCAAATTGGGAAGATAGACTTTGAAAATTTTCAATTATTACAAAGTGACAGTTGACCTCAATGGGCTTCATTGGATGTTATTCGATGATATCTGACAAAGTTACATGCAAACTCACTCAAATATATGAGAAATGTTGAAATTCGACTTCAAATTACGAAGATAGACTTTGAAAATTTTCAATTAACACAAAGTGACAGTTGACCTCAATGGGCTTAAATGGATGTTATTCGATGATATCTGACAAAGTTAGATGCAAACTCACTCAAATATATGAGAAATGTTGAAATTCGACTTCAAATTAGGAAGTTAGACTTTGAAAATTTTCAATTAACACAAAGTAACAGTTGACCTCAATGAGCTTCAGTGGATGTTATTCGATGATATCTGACAAAGTTAGATGCAAACTCACTCAAATATATGAGAAATGTTGAAATTCGACTTCAAATTAGGAAGATAGACCTTGAAAATTTTCAATTAACACAAAGTGACAGTTGACCTCAATGGGCTTCAGTGGATGTTATTCGATGATATCTGACAAAGTTACATGCAAACTCACTCAAATATATGCAAAATGTTGAAATTCGACATCAAATTAGGAAGTTAGACTTTAAAAATTTGAAATTAACTCAAAGTGACAGTTGACCTCAATGGGCTTCATTGGATGTTATTCGATGATATCTGACAAAGTTACATGCAAACTCACTCAAATATATGAGAAATGTTGAAATTCTACTCCAAATTAGGAAGATAGACTTGGAAAATTTTCAATTAACACAAAGTGACAGTTGACCTCAATGGGATTCAATGGATGTTATTCGATGATATCTGACAAAGTTAGTTGCAAACTCACTCAAATATATAAGGAATGTTGAAATTCAACTTCAAATTAGGAAGATAGACTTTGAAAATTTTCAATTAACACAAACTGTCAGTTGTCCTCAATGGGCTTCAATGGACTTTATCCGATGATATCTGACAAAGTTACATGGAAACTCACTCAAATATATGCGAGATGTTGAAATTCGATTTCAAATTAGGAAGTTAGACTTTGAAAATTTTCAATTAACACAAAGTGACAGTTGACCTCAATGGATCTTATTCGATGATATCTGACAAAGTTACATGCAAACTCACTCAAATATATGAGAAATGTTGGAATTCGACTTCAAATTAGGAAGAAAGACCTTGAAAATTTTCAATTAACACAAAGTGACAGTTGACCTCAATGGGCTTCAGTGGATGTTATTCGATGATATCTGACAAAGTTACATGCAAACTCACTCAAATATATGAGAAATGTTGAAATTCGACTTCAAATTAGGAAGTTAGACTTTGAAAATTTTCAATTAACACAAAGTGACAGTTGACCTCAATGGGCTTAAATGGATGTTATTCGATGATATCTGACAAAGTTACATGCAAACTCACTCAAATATATGAGAAATGTTGAAATTCGACTTCAAATTAGGAAGATAGACCTTGAAAATTTTCAATTAACACAAAGTGACAGTTGACCTCAATGGGCTTCAGTGGATGTTATTCGATGATATCTGACAAAGTTACATGCAAACTCACTCAAATATATGCAAAATGTTGAAATTCGGCATCAAATTAGGAAGTTAGACTTTGAAAATTTTAAATTAACACAAAGTGACAGTTGACCTCAATGGGCTTCATTGGATGTTATTCGATGATATCTGACAAAGTTACATGCAAACTCACTCAAATATATGAGAAATGTTGAAATTTGACTTCAAATTACGAAGATAGACTTTGAAAATTTTCAATTAACACAAAGTGACAGTTGACCTCAATGGGCTTAAATGGATGTTATTCGATGATATCTGACAAAGTTAGATGCAAACTCACTCAAATATATGAGAAATGTTGAAATTCGACTTCAAATTAGGAAGTTAGACTTTGAAAATTTTCAATTAACACAAAGTGACAGTTGACCTCAATAGGCTTAAATGGATGTTATTCGATGATATCTGACAAAGTTACATGCAAACTCACTCAAATATATGCGAAATGTTGAAATTCGACTTCAAATTAGGAAGTTAGACTTTGAAACTTTTCAATTAACACAAAGTGACAGTTGACCTCAATGGGCTTCATTGGATGTTATTCGATGATATCTGACAAAGTTACATGCAAACTCACTCCAATATATGAGAAATGTTGAAATTCGACTTCAAATTGGGAAGATAGACTTTGAAAATTTTCAATTATTACAAAGTGACAGTTGACCTCAATGGGCTTCATTGGATGTTATTCGATGATATCTGACAAAGTTACATGCAAACTCACTCAAATATATGAGAAATGTTGAAATTCGACTTCAAATTACGAAGATAGACTTTGAAAATTTTCAATTAACACAAAGTGACAGTTGACCTCAATGGGCTTAAATGGATGTTATTCGATGATATCTGACAAAGTTAGATGCAAACTCACTCAAATATATGAGAAATGTTGAAATTCGACTTCAAATTAGGAAGTTAGACTTTGAAAATTTTCAATTAACACAAAGTAACAGTTGACCTCAATGAGCTTCAGTGGATGTTATTCGATGATATCTGACAAAGTTAGATGCAAACTCACTCAAATATATGAGAAATGTTGAAATTCGACTTCAAATTAGGAAGATAGACCTTGAAAATTTTCAATTAACACAAAGTGACAGTTGACCTCAATGGGCTTCAGTGGATGTTATTCGATGATATCTGACAAAGTTACATGCAAACTCACTCAAATATATGAGAAATGTTGAAATTCGACTTCAAATTAGGAAGTTAGACTTTGAAAATTTTCAATTAACACAAAGTGACAGTTGACCTCAATGGGCTTAAATGGATGTTATTCGATGATATCTGACAAAGTTAGATGCAAACTCACTCAAATATATGAGAAATGTTGAAATTCGACTTCAAATTGGGAAGATAGACTTTGAAAATTTTCAATTATTACAAAGTGACAGTTGACCTCAATGGGATTCAATGGAAGTTATTCGATGATATCTGACAAAGTTAGTTGCAAACTCACTCAAATATATAAGGAATGTTGAAATTCAACTTCAAATTAGGAAGATAGACTTTGAAAATTTTCAATTAACACAAAGTGACAGTTGTCCTCAATGTGCTTCAATGGACGTTATTCGATGATATCTGACAAAGTTACATGGAAACTCACTCAAATATATGAGAAATGTTGAAATTCGATTTCAAATTAGGAAGTTAGACTTTGAAAATTTTCAATTAACACAAAGTGACAGTTGACCTCAATGGATCTTGTTCGATGATATCTGACAAAGTTACATGCAAACTCACTCAAATATATGAGAAATGTTGAAATTCGACTTCAAATAAGGAAGATAGACCTTGAAAATTTTCAATTAACAGAAAGTGACAGTTGACCTCAATGGGCTTCATTGGATGTTATTCGATGATATCTGACAAAGTTACATGCAAACTCACTCAAATATATGAGAAATGTTGAAATTCGACTCCAAATTAGGAAGTTAGACTTGGAAAATTTTCAATTAACACAAAGTGACAGTTGACCTCAATGGGCTTAAATGGATGTTATTCGATGATATCCGACAGAGTTAGATGCAAACTCACTCAAATATATGAGAAATGTTGAAATTCGACTTCAAATTAGGAAGTTAGACTTTGAAAATGTTAAATTAACACAAAGTGACAGTTGACCTCATTGGGCTTCATTGGATGTTATTCGATGATATCTGACAAAGTTACATGCAAACTCACTCAAATATATGAGAAATGTTGAAATTCGACTTCAAATTAGGAAGATAGACCTTGAAAATTTTCAATTAACACAAAGTGACAGTTGACCTCAATGGGCTTCAGTGGATGTTATTCGATGATATCTGACAAAGTTACATGCAAACTCACTCAAATATATGCGAAATGTTGAAATTCGACATCAAATTAGGAAGTTAGACTTTGAAACTTTTCAATTAACACAAAGTGACAGTTGACCTCAATGGGCTTCATTGGATGTTATTCGATGATATCTGACAAAGTTACATACAAACTCACTCAAATATATGAGAAATGTTGAAATTCGATTTCAAATTAGGAAGTTAGACTTTGAAAATTTTCAATTAACACAAAGTGGATCTTATTCGATGATATCTGACAAAGTTAGATGAAAACTCACTCAAAGATATGCGAAATGTTGAATTTCGACTTCAAATTAGGAAGATAGACTTTGAAAATTTTCAATTAACACAAAGTGACAGTTGACCTCAATGGGCTTCATTGGATGTTATTCGATGATATCTGACAAAGTTACATGCAAACTCACTCAAATATATGCGAAATGTTGAAATTCGACTTCAAATTAGGAAGATAGACTTTGAAAATTTTCAATTAACACAAAGTGACAGTTGACCTCAATGGGCTTCAGTGGATGTTATTCGATGATATCTGACAAAGTTACATGCAAACTCACTCAAATATATGAGAAATGTTGAAATTCGACTCCAAATTAGGAAGTTAGACTTGGAAAATTTTCAATTAACACAAAGTGACAGTTGACCTCAATGGGATTCAATGGATGTTATTTGATGATATCTGACAAAGTTAGTTGCAAACTCACTCAAATATATAAGGAATGTTGAAATTCAACTTCAAATTAGGAAGATAGACTTTGAAAATTTTCAATTATTACAAAGTGACAGTTGACCTCAATGGGATTCAATGGAAGTTATTCGATGATATCTGACAAAGTTAGATGCAAACTCACTCAAATATATAAGGAATGTTGAAATTCAACTTCAAATTAGGAAGATAGACTTTGAAAATTTTCAATTAACACAAAGTGACAGTTGTCCTCAATGGGCTTCAATGGACGTTATTCGATGATATCTGACAAAGTTACATGGAAACTCACTCAAATATATGAGAAATGTTGAAATTCGATTTCAAATTAGGAAGTTAGACTTTGAAAATTTTCAATTAACACAAAGTGGATCTTATTCGATGATATCTGACAAAGTTAGATGAAAACTCACTCAAAGATATGCGAAATGTTGAATTTCGACTTCAAATTAGGAAGATAGACTTTGAAAATTTTCAATTAACACAAAGTGACAGTTGACCTCAATGGGCTTCATTGGATGTTATTCGATGATATCTGACAAAGTTACATGCAAACTCACTCAAATATATGCGAAATGTTGAAATTCGACTTCAAATTAGGAAGATAGACTTTGAAAATTTTCAATTAACACAAAGTGACAGTTGACCTCAATGGGCTTCAGTGGATGTTATTCGATGATATCTGACAAAGTTACATGCAAACTCACTCAAATATATAAGGAATGTTGAAATTCAACTTCAAATTAGGAAGATAGACTTTGAAAATTTTCAATTAACACAAAGTGTCAGTTGTCCTCAATGGGCTTCAATGGACTTTATCGATGATATCTGACAAAGTTACATGGAAACTCACTCAAATATATGAGAAATGTTGAAATTCGATTTCAAATTAGGAAGTTAGACTTTGAAAATTTTCAATTAACACAAAGTGACAGTTGACCTTAATGGATCTTATTTGATGATATCTGACAAAGTTACATGCAAACTGACTCAAATATATGAGAAATGTTGAAATTCGACTTCAAATTAGGAAGATAGACCTTGAAAATTTTCAATTAACACAAAGTGACAGTTGACCTCAATGGGCTTCAGTGGATGTTATTCGATGATATCTGACAAAGTTACATGCAAACTCACTCAAATATATGAGAAATGTTGAAATTCGACTTCAAATTAGGAAGTTAGACTTTGAAAATTTTCAATTAACACAAAGTGACAGTTGACCTCAATGGGATTCAATGGATGTTATTCGATGATATCTGACAAAGTTAGATGCAAACTCACTCAAATATATGAGAAATGTTGAAAATTCGACTTCAAATTGGGAAGATAGACTTTGAAAATTTTCAATTATTACAAAGTGACAGTTGACCTCAATGGGATTCAATGGAAGTTATTCGATGATATCTGACAAAGTTAGTTGCAAACTCACTCAAATATATAAGAAATGTTGAAATTCAACTTCAAATTAGGAAGATAGACTTTGAAAATTTTCAATTAACACAAAGTGACAGTTGTCCTCAATGGGCTTCAATGGACGTTATTCGATGATATCTGACAAAGTTACATGGAAACTCACTCAAATATATGAGAAATGTTGAAATTCGATTTCAAATTAGGAAGTTAGACTTTGAAAATTTTCAATTAACACAAAGTGACAGTTGACCTCAATGGATCTTGTTCGATGATATCTGACAAAGTTACATGGAAACTCACTCAAATATATGAGAAATGTTGAAATTCGACTTCAAATTAGGACGATAGACCTTGAAAATTTTCAATTAACACAAAGTGGATCTTATTCGATGATATCTGACAAAGTTAGATGAAAACTCACTCAAAGATATGCGAAATGTTGAATTTCGACTTCAAATTAGGAAGATAGACTTTGAAAATTTTCAATTAACACAAAGTGACAGTTGTCCTCAATGGGCTTCAATGGACGTTATTCGATGATATCTGACAAAGTTACATGCAAACTCACTCAAATATATGAGAAATGTTGAAATTCGACTTCAAATTAGGAAGATAGACCTTGAAAATTTTCAATTAACACAAAGTGACAGTTGACCTCAATGGGCTTCAGTGGATGTTATTCGATGATATCTGACAAAGTGACATGCAAACTCACTCAAATATATGCAAAATGTTGAAATTCGACATCAAATTAGGAAGTTAGACTTTAAAAATTTGAAATTAACACAAAGTGACAGTTGACCTCAATGGGCTTCATTGGATGTTATTCGATGATATCTGACAAAGTTACATGCAAACTCACTCAAATATATGAGAAATGTTGAAATTCGACTCCAAATTAGGAAGATAGACTTTGAAAATTTTCAATTAACACAAAGTGTCAGTTGTCCTCAATGGGCTTCAATGGACTTTATTCGATGATATCTGACAAAGTTACATGGAAACTCACTCAAATATATGAGAAATGTTGAAATTCGATTTCAAATTAGGAAGTTAGACTTTGAAAATTTTCAATTAACACAAAGTGACAGTTGACCTCAATGGATCTTATTCGATGATATCTGACAAAGTTACATGCAAACTCACTCAAATATATGAGAAATGTTGAAATTCGACTTCAAATTAGGAAGATAGACCTTGAAAATTTTCAATTAACACAAAGTGACAGTTGACCTCAATGGGCTTAAATGGATGTTATTCGATGATATCTGACAAAGTTAGATGCAAACTCACTCAAATATATGAGAAATGTTAAAATTCGACTTCAAATTGGGAAGGTAGACTTTGACAATTTTCAATTAACACAAAGTGACAGTTGACCTCAATGGGCTTCAGTGGATGTTATTCGATGATATCTGACAAAGTTACATGCAAACTCACTCAAATATATGCGAAATGTTGAAATTCGACATCAAATTAGGAAGATAGACTTTGAAAATTTTAAATTAACACAAAGTGACAGTTGACCTCAATGGGCTTCATTGGATGTTATTCGATGATATCTGACAAAGTTACATGCAAACTCACTCAAATATATGAGAAATGTTGAAATTCGACTTCAAATTACGAAGATAGACTTTGAAAATTTTCAATTAACACAAAGTGACAGTTGACCTCAATGGGCTTAAATGGATGTTATTCGATGATATCTGACAAAGTTAGATGCAAACTCACTCAAATATATGAGAAATGTTGAAATTCGACTTCAAATTAGGAAGTTAGACTTTGAAAATTTTCAATTAACACAAAGTGACAGTTGACCTCAATGGGCTTAAATGGATGTTATTCGATGATATCTGACAAAGTTACATGCAAACTCACTCAAATATATGCGAAATGTTGAAATTCGACTTCAAATTAGGAAGTTAGACTTTGAAACTTTTCAATTAACACAAAGTGACAGTTGACCTCAATGGGCTTCATTGGATGTTATTCGATGATATCTGACAAAGTTACATGCAAACTCACTCAAATATATGAGAAATGTTGAAATTCGACTTCAAATTGGGAAGATAGACTTTGAAAATTTTCAATTATTACAAAGTGACAGTTGACCTCAATGGGCTTCATTGGATGTTATTCGATGATATCTGACAAAGTTACATGCAAACTCACTCAAATATATGAGAAATGTTGAAATTCGACTTCAAATTACGAAGATAGACTTTGAAAATTTTCAATTAACACAAAGTGACAGTTGACCTCAATGGGCTTAAATGGATGTTATTCGATGATATCTGACAAAGTTAGATGCAAACTCACTCAAATATATGAGAAATGTTGAAATTCGACTTCAAATTAGGAAGTTAGACTTTGAAAATTTTCAATTAACACAAAGTAACAGTTGACCTCAATGAGCTTCAGTGGATGTTATTCGATGATATCTGACAAAGTTAGATGCAAACTCACTCAAATATATGAGAAATGTTGAAATTCGACTTCAAATTAGGAAGATAGACCTTGAAAATTTTCAATTAACACAAAGTGACAGTTGACCTCAATGGGCTTCAGTGGATGTTATTCGATGATATCTGACAAAGTTACATGCAAACTCACTCAAATATATGAGAAATGTTGAAATTCGACTTCAAATTAGGAAGTTAGACTTTGAAAATTTTCAATTATTACAAAGTGACAGTTGACCTCAATGGGATTCAATGGAAGTTATTCGATGATATCTGACAAAGTTAGTTGCAAACTCACTCAAATATATAAGGAATGTTGAAATTCAACTTCAAATTAGGAAGATAGACTTTGAAAATTTTCAATTAACACAAAGTTACAGTTGTCCTCAATGGGCTTCAATGGACGTTATTCGATGATATCTGACAAAGTTACATGGAAACTCACTCAAATATATGAGAAATGTTGAAATTCGATTTCAAATTAGGAAGTTAGACTTTGAAAATTTTCAATTAACACAAAGTGACAGTTGACCTCAATGGACCTTGTTCGATGATATCTGATAAAGTTACATGCAAACTCACTCAAATATATGAGAAATGTTGAAATTCGACTTCAAATTAGGAAGATAGACCTTGAAAATTTTCAATTAACACAAAGTGACAGTTGACCTCAATGGGCTTCAGTGGATGTTATTCGATGATATCTGACAAAGTTACATGCAAACTCACTCAAATATATGCAAAATGTTGAAATTCGACATCAAATTAGGAAGTTAGACTTTAAAAATTTTAAATTAACACAAAGTGACAGTTGACCTCAATCGGCTTCATTGGATGTTATTCGATGATATCTGACAAAGTTACATGCAAACTCACTCAAATATATGAGAAATGTTGAAATTCGACTCCAAATTAGGAAGTTAGACTTGGAAAATTTTCAATTAACACAAAGTGACAGTTGACCTCAATGGGATTCAATGGATGTTATTCGATGATATCTGACAAAGTTAGTTGCAAACTCACTCAAATATATAAGGAATGTTGAAATTCAACTTCAAATTAGGAAGATAGACTTTGAAAATTTTCAATTAACACAAAGTGTCAGTTGTCCTCAATGGGCTTCAATGGACTTTATTCGATGATATCTGACAAAGTTACATGGAAACTCACTCAAATATATGAGAAATGTTGAAATTCGATTTCAAATTAGGAAGTTAGACTTTGAAAATTTTCAATTAACACAAAGTGACAGTTGACCTCAATGGGCTTCAGTGGATGTTATTCGATGATATCTGACAAAGTTACATGCAAACTCACTCAAATATATGAGAAATGTTGAAATTCGACTTCAAATTAGGAAGTTAGACTTTGAAAATTTTCAATTAACACAAAGTGACAGTTGACCTCAATGGGCTTAAATGGATGTTATTCGATGATATCTGACAAAGTTACATGCAAACTCACTCAAATATATGAGAAATGTTGAAATTCGACTTCAAATTAGGAAGATAGACCTTGAAAATTTTCAATTAACACAAAGTGACAGTTGACCTCAATGGGCTTCAGTGGATGTTATTCGATGATATCTGACAAAGTTACATGCAAACTAACTCAAATATATGCTAAATGTTGAAATTCGGCATCAAATTAGGAAGTTAGACTTTGAAAATTTTAAATTAACACAAAGTGACAGTTGACCTCAATGGGCTTCATTGGATGTTATTCGATGATATCTGACAAAGTTACATGCAAACTCACTCAAATATATGAGAAATGTTGAAATTCGACATCAAATTAGGAAGATAGACCTTGAAAATTTTCAATTAACACAAAGTGACAGTTGACCTCAATGGGCTTAAATGGATGTTATTCGATGATATCTGACAAAGTTAGATGCAAACTCACTCAAATATATGAGAAATGTTGAAATTCGACTTCAAATTGGGAAGATAGACTTTGAAAATTTTCAATTAACACAAAGTGACAGTTGACCTCAATGGGCTTAAATGGATGTTATTCGATGATATCTGACAAAGTTAGATGCAAACTCACTCAAATATATGAGAAATGTTGAAATTCGACTTCAAATTGGGAAGATAGACTTTGAAAATTTTCAATTAACACAAAGTGACAGTTGACCTCAATGGGCTTCAGTGGATGTTATTCGATGATATCTGACAAAGTTACATGCAAACTCACTCAAATATATGAGAAATGTTGAAATTCGACTTCAAATTAGGAAGTTAGACTTTGAAAATTTTCAATTAACACAAAGTGACAGTTGACCTCAATGGGCTTAAATGGATGTTATTCGATGATATCTGACAAAGTTACATGCAAACTCACTCAAATATATGAGAAATGTTGAAATTCGACTTCAAATTAGGAAGATAGACCTTGAAAATTTTCAATTAACACAAAGTGACAGTTGACCTCAATGGGCTTCAGTGGATGTTATTCGATGATATCTGACAAAGTTACATGCAAACTAACTCAAATATATGCTAAATGTTGAAATTCGGCATCAAATTAGGAAGTTAGACTTTGAAAATTTTAAATTAACACAAAGTGACAGTTGACCTCAATGGGCTTCATTGGATGTTATTCGATGATATCTGACAAAGTTACATGCAAACTCACTCAAATATATGAGAAATGTTGAAATTCGACATCAAATTAGGAAGATAGACCTTGAAAATTTTCAATTAACACAAAGTGACAGTTGACCTCAATGGGCTTAAATGGATGTTATTCGATGATATCTGACAAAGTTAGATGCAAACTCACTCAAATATATGAGAAATGTTGAAATTCGACTTCAAATTGGGAAGATAGACTTTGAAAATTTTCAATTAACACAAAGTGACAGTTGACCTCAATGGGCTTAAATGGATGTTATTCGATGATATCTGACAAAGTTAGATGCAAACTCACTCAAATATATGAGAAATGTTGAAATTCGACTTCAAATTGGGAAGATAGACTTTGAAAATTTTCAATTAACACAAAGTGACAGTTGACCTCAATGGGCTTCAGTGGATGTTATTCGATGATATCTGACAAAGTTACATGCAAACTCACTCAAATATATGAGAAATGTTGAAATTCGACTTCAAATTAGGAAGTTAGACTTTGAAAATTTTCAATTAACACAAAGTGACAGTTGACCTCAATGGGCTTAAATGGATGTTATTCGATGATATCTGACAAAGTTACATGCAAACTCACTCAAATATATGAGAAATGTTGAAATTCGACTTCAAATTAGGAAGATAGACCTTGAAAATTTTCAATTAACACAAAGTGACAGTTGACCTCAATGGGCTTCAGTGGATGTTATTCGATGATATCTGACAAAGTTACATGCAAACTCACTCAAATATATGCTAAATGTTGAAATTCGGCATCAAATTAGGAAGTTAGACTTTGAAAATTTTAAATTAACACAAAGTGACAGTTGACCTCAATGGGCTTCATTGGATGTTATTCGATGATATCTGACAAAGTTACATGCAAACTCACTCAAATATATGAGAAATGTTGAAATTCGACTTCAAATTAGGAAGATAGACCTTGAAAATTTTCAATCAACACAAAGTGACAGTTGACCTCAATGGGCTTAAATGGATGTTATTCGATGATATCTGACAAAGTTAGATGCAAACTCACTCAAATATATGAGAAATGTTGAAATTCGACTTCAAATTGGGAAGATAGACTTTGAAAATTTTCAATTAACACAAAGTGACAGTTGACCTCAATGGGCTTCAGTGGATGTTATTCGATGATATCTGACAAAGTTACATGCAAACTCACTCAAATATATGAGAAATGTTGAAATTCGACTTCAAATTAGGAAGTTAGACTTTGAAAATTTTCAATTAACACAAAGTGACAGTTGACCTCAATGGGCTTAAATGGATGTTATTCGATGATATCTCACAAAGTTACATGCAAACTCACTCAAATATATGAGAAATGTTGAAATTCGACTTCAAATTAGGAAGATAGACCTTGAAAATTTTCAATTAACACAAAGTGACAGTTGACCTCAATGGGCTTCAGTGGATGTTATTCGATGATATCTGACAAAGTTACATGCAAACTCACTCAAATATATGAGAAATGTTGAAATTCGACTTCAAATTAGGAAGATAGACCTTGAAAATTTTCAATTAACACAAAGTGACAGTTGACCTCAATGGGCTTCAGTGGATGTTATTCGATGATATCTGACAAAGTTACATGCAAACTCATTCAAATATATGCGAAATGTTGAAATTCGACTTCAAATTAGGAAGTTAGACTTTGAAACTTTTCAATTAACACAAAGTGACAGTTGACCTCAATGGGCTTCATTGGATGTTATTCGATGATATCTGACAAAGTTACATGCAAACTCACTCAAATATATGAGAAATCTTGAAATTCGACTTCAAATTGGGAAGATAGACTTTCAAAATTTTCAATTATTACAAAGTGACAGTTGACCTCAATGGGCTTCATTGGATGTTATTCGATGATATCTGACAAAGTTAGATGCAAACTCACTCAAATATATGAGAAATGTTGAGATTCGACTTCAAATTAGGAAGTTAGACTTTGAAAATTTTCAATTAACACAAAGTTACAGTTGACCTCAATGAGCTTCAGTGGATGTTATTCGATGATATCTGACAAAGTTAGATGCAAACTCACTCAAATATATGAGAAATGTTGAAATTCGACTTCAAATTAGGAAGATAGACTTTGAAAATTTTCAATTAACACAAAGTGACAGTTGACCTCAATGGGCTTCATTGGATGTTATTCGATGATATCTGACAAAGTTACATGCAAACTCACTCAAATATATGAGAAATGTTGAAATTCGACTTCAAATTGGGAAGATAGACTTTGAAAATTTTCAATTAACACAAAGTGACAGTTGACCTCAATGGGCTTCAGTGGATGTTATTCGATGATATCTGACAAAGTTACATGCAAACTCACTCAAATATATGAGAAATGTTGAAATTCGACTTCAAATTAGGAAGTTAGACTTTGAAAATTTTCAATTAACACAAAGTGACAGTTGACCTCAATGGGCTTAAATGGATGTTATTCGATGATATCTGACAAAGTTACATGCAAACTCACTCAAATATATGAGAAATGTTGAAATTCGACTTCAAATTAGGAAGATAGACCTTGAAAATTTTCAATTAACACAAAGTGACAGTTGACCTCAATGGGCTTCAGTGGATGTTATTCGATGATATCTGACAAAGTTACATGCAAACTCACTCAAATATATGCTAAATGTTGAAATTCGGCATCAAATTAGGAAGTTAGACTTTGAAAATTTTAAATTAACACAAAGTGACAGTTGACCTCAATGGGCTTCATTGGATGTTATTCGATGATATCTGACAAAGTTACATGCAAACTCACTCAAATATATGAGAAATGTTGAAATTCGACTTCAAATTAGGAAGATAGACCTTGAAAATTTTCAATCAACACAAAGTGACAGTTGACCTCAATGGGCTTAAATGGATGTTATTCGATGATATCTGACAAAGTTAGATGCAAACTCACTCAAATATATGAGAAATGTTGAAATTCGACTTCAAATTGGGAAGATAGACTTTGAAAATTTTCAATTAACACAAAGTGACAGTTGACCTCAATGGGCTTCAGTGGATGTTATTCGATGATATCTGACAAAGTTACATGCAAACTCACTCAAATATATGAGAAATGTTGAAATTCGACTTCAAATTAGGAAGTTAGACTTTGAAAATTTTCAATTAACACAAAGTGACAGTTGACCTCAATGGGCTTAAATGGATGTTATTCGATGATATCTCACAAAGTTACATGCAAACTCACTCAAATATATGAGAAATGTTGAAATTCGACTTCAAATTAGGAAGATAGACCTTGAAAATTTTCAATTAACACAAAGTGACAGTTGACCTCAATGGGCTTCAGTGGATGTTATTCGATGATATCTGACAAAGTTACATGCAAACTCACTCAAATATATGAGAAATGTTGAAATTCGACTTCAAATTAGGAAGATAGACCTTGAAAATTTTCAATTAACACAAAGTGACAGTTGACCTCAATGGGCTTCAGTGGATGTTATTCGATGATATCTGACAAAGTTACATGCAAACTCATTCAAATATATGCGAAATGTTGAAATTCGACTTCAAATTAGGAAGTTAGACTTTGAAACTTTTCAATTAACACAAAGTGACAGTTGACCTCAATGGGCTTCATTGGATGTTATTCGATGATATCTGACAAAGTTACATGCAAACTCACTCAAATATATGAGAAATCTTGAAATTCGACTTCAAATTGGGAAGATAGACTTTCAAAATTTTCAATTATTACAAAGTGACAGTTGACCTCAATGGGCTTCATTGGATGTTATTCGATGATATCTGACAAAGTTAGATGCAAACTCACTCAAATATATGAGAAATGTTGAGATTCGACTTCAAATTAGGAAGTTAGACTTTGAAAATTTTCAATTAACACAAAGTTACAGTTGACCTCAATGAGCTTCAGTGGATGTTATTCGATGATATCTGACAAAGTTAGATGCAAACTCACTCAAATATATGAGAAATGTTGAAATTCGACTTCAAATTAGGAAGATAGACCTTGAAAATTTTCAATTAACACAAAGTGACAGTTGACCTCAATGGGCTTCAGTGGATGTTATTCGATGATATCTGACAAAGTTACATGCAAACTCACTCAAATATATGAGAAATGTTGAAATTCGACTTCAAATTAGGAAGTTAGACTTGAAAATTTTCAATTAACACAAAGTGACAGTTGACCTCAATGGGCTTAAATGGATGTTATTCGATGATATCTGACAAAGTTAGATGCAAACTCACTCAAATATATGAGAAATGTTGAAATTCGACTTCAAATTGGGAAGATAGACTTTGAAAATTTTCAATTATTACAAAGTGACAGTTGACCTCAATGGGATTCAATGGAAGTTATTCGATGATATCTGACAAAGTTAGTTGCAAACTCACTCAAATATATAAGGAATGTTGAAATTCAACTTCAAATTAGGAAGATAGACTTTGAAAATTTTCAATTAACACAAAGTGACAGTTGTCCTCAATGGGCTTCAATGGACGTTATTCGATGATATCTGACAAAGTTACATGGAAACTCACTCAAATATATGAGAAATGTTGAAATTCGATTTCAAATTAGGAAGTTAGACTTTGAAAATTTTCAATTAACACAAAGTGACAGTTGACCTCAATGGATCTTGTTCGATGATATCTGACAAAGTTACATGCAAACTCACTCAAATATATGAGAAATGTTGAAATTCGACTTCAAATTAGGAAGATAGACCTTGAAAATTTTCAATTAACAAAAAGTGACAGTTGACCTCAATGGGCTTCAGTGGATGTTATTCGATGATATCTGACAAAGTTACATGCAAACTCACCTAAATATATGCAAAATGTTGAAATTCGACATCAATTTAGGAAGTTAGACTTTAAAAATTTTAAATTAACACAAAGTGACAGTTGACCTCAATGGGCTTCATTGGATGTTATTCGATGATATCTGACAAAGTTACATGCAAACTCACTCAAATATATGAGAAATGTTGAAATTCGACTCCAAATTAGGAAGTTGGACTTGGAAAATTTTCAATTAACACAAAGTGACAGTTGACCTCAATGGGATTCAATGGATGTTATTCGATGATATCTGACAAAGTTAGTTGCAAACTCACTCAAATATATAAGGAATGTTGAAATTCAACTTCAAATTAGGAAGATAGAGTTTGAAAATTTTCAATTAACACAAAGTGACAGTTGACCTCAATGGGCTTCATTGGATGTTATTCGATGATATCTGACAAAGTTACATGCAAACTCACTCAAATATATGAGAAATGTTGAAATTCGACTCCAAATTAGGAAGTTGGACTTGGAAAATTTTCAATTAACACAAAGTGACAGTTGTCCTCAATGGGCTTCAATGGACGTTATTCGATGATATCTGACAAAGTTACATGGAAACTCACTCAAATATAAGAGAAATGTTGAAATTCGACTTCAAATTAGGAAGTTAGACTTTGAAAATTTTCAATTAACACAAAGTGACAGTTGACCTCAATGGATCTTATTCGATGATAACTGACAAAGTTACATGCAAACTCACTCAAATATATGAGGAATGTTGAAATTCGACTTCAAATTAGGAAGATAGACCTTGAAAATTTTCAATCAACACAAAGTGACAGTTGACCTCAATGGGCTTCAGTGGATGTTATTCGATGATATCTGACAAAGTTACATGCAAACTCACTCAAATATATGAGAAATGTTGAAATTCGACTTCAAATTAGGAAGTTAGACTTTGAAACTTTTCAATTAACACAAAGTGACAGTTGACCTCAATGAGCTTAAATGGATGTTATTCGATGATATCTGACAAAGTTAGATGCAAACTCACTCAAATATATGAGAAATGTTGAAATTCGACTTCAAATTGGGAAGATAGACTTTGAAAATTTTCAATTATTACAAAGTGACAATTGACCTCAATGGGCTTCAGTGGATGTTATTCGATGATATCTGACAAAGTTACATGCAAACTCACTCAAATATATGAGAAATGTTGAAATTCGACTTCAAATTAGGAAGTTAGACTTTGAAAATTTTCAATTAACACAAAGTGACAGTTGACCTCAATGGGATTCAATGGATGTTATTCGATGATATCTGACAAAGTTAGTTGCAAACTCACTCAAATATATAAGGAATGTTGAAATTCAACTTCAAATTAGGAAGATAGACTTTGAAAATTTTCAATTAACACAAAGTGACAGTTGACCTCAATGGGTTTAAATGGATGTTATTCGATGATATCTGACAAAGTTACATGCAACTCACTCAAATATATGAGAAATGTTAAAATTCGACTTCAAATTAGGAAGATAGACCTTGAAAATTTTCAATTAACACAAAGTGACAGTTGATCTCAATGGGCTTCAGTGGATGTTATTCGATGATATCTGACAAAGTTACATGCAAACTCACTCAAATATATGCAAAATGTTGAAATTCGACATCAAATTAGGAAGTTAGACTTTGAAAATTTTCAATTAACACAAAGTGACAGTTGACCTCAATGGGCTCCATTGGATGTTATTCGATGATATCTGACAAAGTTACATGCAAACTCACTCAAATATATGAGAAATGTTGAAATTCGACTTCAAATTAGGAAGTTAGACTTTGAAATTTTTCAATTAACACAAAGTGACAGTTGACCTCAATGGACTTAAATGGATGTTATTCGATGATATCTGACAAAGTAAGATGCAAACTCACTGAAATATATGAGAAATGTTGAAATTCGACTTCAAATAGGGAAGATATTCGATGATATCTGACAAAGTTAGTTGCAAACTCACTCAAATATATAAGGAATGTTGAAATTCAACTTCAAATTAGGAAGATAGACTTTGAAAATTTTCAATTAACACAAAGTGTCAGTTGTCCTCAATGGGCTTCAATGGACGTTATTCGATGATATCTGACGAAGTTACATGGAAACTCACTCAAATATATGAGAAATGTTGAAATTCAATTTCAAATTAGGAAGTTAGACTTTGAAAATTTCCAATTAACACAAAGTGACAGTTGACCTCAATGGATCTTATTCGATGATATCTGACAAAGTTACATGCAAACTCACTCAAATATATGAGAAATGTTGAAATTCGACTTCAAATTAGGAAGATAGACCTTGAAAATTTTCAATTAACACAAAGTGACAGTTGACCTCAATGGGCTTCAGTGGATGTTATTCGATGATATCTGACAAAGTTACATGCAAACTCAATCAAATATATGAGAAATGTTGAAATTCGACTTCAAATTAGGAAGTTAGACTTTGAAAATTTTATATTAACACAAAGTGACAGTTGACCTCAATGGGATTAAATGGATGTTATTCGATGATATCTGACAAAGTTAGTTGCAAACTCACTCAAATATATGAGAAATGTTGAAATTCGACTTAAAATTAGGAAGATAGACCTTGAAAATTTTCAATTAACACAAAGTGACAGTTGACCTCAATGGGCTTCAGTGAATGTTATTCGATGATATCTGACAAAGTTACATGCAAACTCACTCAAATATATGCGAAATGTTGAAATTCGACTTCAAATTAGGAAGTTAGACTTTGAAACTTTTCAATTAACACAAAGTGACAGTTGACCTCAATGGGCTTCATTGGATGTTATTCGATGATATCTGACAAATTTAGATGCAAACTCACTCAAATATATGAGAAATGTTGAAATTCGACTTCAAATTGGGAAGATAGACTTTGAAAATTTTCAATTAACACAAAGTGACAGTTGACCTCAATGGGCTTCAGTGGATGTTATTCGATGATATCTGACAAAGTTACATGCAAACTCACTCAAATATATGAGAAATGTTGAAATTCGACTTCAAATTAGGAAGTTAGACTTTGAAAATTTTCAATTAACACAAAGTGACAGTTGTCCTCAATGGGCTTCAATGGACGTTATTCGATGATATCTGACAAAGTTACATGGAAACTCACTCAAATATATGAGAAATGTTGAAATTCGATTTCAAATTAGGAAGTTAGACTTTGAAAATTTTCAATTAACACAAAGTGACAGTTGACCTCAATGGATCTTATTCGATGATATCTGACAAAGTAAGATGCAAACTCACTCAAATATATGAGAAATGTTGAAATTCGACTTCAAATTAGGAAGATAGACCTTGAAAATTCTCAATTAACACAAAGTGACAGTTGACGTCAATGGGCTCCATTGGATGTTATTCGATTATATCTGACAAAGTTACATGCAAACTCACTCAAATATATGAGAAATGTTGAAATTCGACTCCAAATTAGGAAGTTAGACTTTGAAAATTTTCAATTATTACAAAGTGACAGTTGACCTCAATGGATCTTATTCGATGATATCTGACAAAGTTACATGCAAACTCACTCAAATATATGAGAAATGTTGAAATTCGACTTCAAATTAGGAAGTTAGACTTTGAAAATTCTCAATTAACACAAAGTGACAGTTGACGTCAATGGGCTCCATTGGATGTTATTCGATTATATCTGACAAAGTTACATGCAAACTCACTCAAATATATGAGAAATGTTGAAATTCGACTCCAAATTAGGAAGTTAGACTTTGAAAATTTTCAATTATTACAAAGTGACAGTTGACCTCAATGGATCTTATTCGATGATATCTGACAAAGTTACATGCAAACTCACTCAAATATATGAGAAATGTTGAAATTCGACTTCAAATTAGGAAGTTAGACTTTGAAAATTTTCAATTAACACAAAGTGACAGTTGACCTCAATGGACTTAAATGGATGTTATTCGATGATATCTGACAAAGTAAGATGCAAACTCACTCAAATATATGAGAAATGTTGAAATTCGACTTCAAATTGGGAAGATAGACTTTGAAAATTTTCAATTATTACAAAGTGACAGTTGACCTCAATGGATCTTATTCGATGATATCTGACAAAGTTACATGCAAACTCACTCAAATATATGAGAAATGTCTAAAGTCGACTTCAAATTAGGAAGATAGACCTTGAAAATTTTCAATTAACACAAAGTGACAGTTGACCTCAATGGGCTTCAGTGGATGTTATTCGATGATATCTGACAAAGTTACATGCAAACTCACTCAAATATATGAGAAATGTTGAAATTTGACTTCAAATTAAGAAGTTAGACTTTGAAAATTTTATATTAACACAAAGTGACAGTTGACCTCAATGGGATTAAATGGATGTTATTCGATGATATCTGACAAAGTTAGATGCAAACTCACTCAAATATATGAGAAATGTTGAAATTCGACTTCAAATTGGGAAGATAGACTTTGAAAATTTTCAATTAACACAAAGTGACAGTTGACCTCAATGAGCTTCAGTGGATGTTATTCGATGATATCTGACAAAGTTACATGCAAACTCACTCAAATATATGCAAAATGTTGAAATTCGACTTCAAATTGGGAAGATAGACTTTGAAAATTTTCAATTATTACAAAGTGACAGTTGACCTCAATGGGATTCAATGGAAGTTATTCGATGATATCTGACAAAGTTAGTTGCAAACTCACTCAAATATATGAGAAATGTTGAAATTCGACTTCAAATTAGGAAGATAGACCTTGAAAATTTTCAATTAACACAAAGTGACAGTTGACCTCAATGGGCTTCAGTGGATGTTATTCGATGATATCTGACAAAGTTACATGCAAACTCACTCAAATATATGAGAAATGTTGAAATTTGACTTCAAATTAGGAAGTTAGACTTTGAAAATTTTATATTAACACAAAGTGACAGTTGACCTCAATGGGATTAAATGGATGTTATTCGATGATATCTGACAAAGTTAGATGCAAACTCACTCAAATATATGAGAAATGTTGAAATTCGACTTCAAATTGGGAAGATAGACTTTGAAAATTTTCAATTAACACAAAGTGACAGTTGACCTCAATGGGCTTCAGTGGATGTTATTCGATGATATCTGACAAAGTTACATGCAAACTCACTCAAATATATGAGAAATGTTGAAATTCGACTTCAAATTAGGAAGTTAGACTTTGAAAATTCTCAATTAACACAAAGTGACAGTTGACGTCAATGGGCTCCATTGGATGTTATTCGATTATATCTGACAAAGTTACATGCAAACTCACTCAAATATATGAGAAATGTTGAAATTCGACTCCAAATTAGGAAGTTAGACTTTGAAAATTTTCAATTAACACAAAGTGACAGTTGACCTCAATGGATCTTATTCGATGATATCTGACAAAGTTACATGCAAACTCACTCAAATATATGAGAAATGTTGAAATTCGACTTCAAATTAGGAAGTTAGACTTTGAAAATTTTCAATTAACACAAAGTGACAGTTGACCTCAATGGACTTAAATGGATGTTATTCGATGATATCTGACAAAGTAAGATGCAAACTCACTCAAATATATGAGAAATGTTGAAATTCGACTTCAAATTGGGAAGATAGACTTTGAAAATTTTCAATTATTACAAAGTGACAGTTGACCTCAATGGATCTTATTCGATGATATCTGACAAAGTTACATGCAAACTCACTCAAATATATGAGAAATGTCTAAAGTCGACTTCAAATTAGGAAGATAGACCTTGAAAATTTTCAATTAACACAAAGTGACAGTTGACCTCAATGGGCTTCAGTGGATGTTATTCGATGATATCTGACAAAGTTACATGCAAACTCACTCAAATATATGAGAAATGTTGAAATTTGACTTCAAATTAAGAAGTTAGACTTTGAAAATTTTATATTAACACAAAGTGACAGTTGACCTCAATGGGATTAAATGGATGTTATTCGATGATATCTGACAAAGTTAGATGCAAACTCACTCAAATATATGAGAAATGTTGAAATTCGACTTCAAATTGGGAAGATAGACTTTGAAAATTTTCAATTAACACAAAGTGACAGTTGACCTCAATGAGCTTCAGTGGATGTTATTCGATGATATCTGACAAAGTTACATGCAAACTCACTCAAATATATGCAAAATGTTGAAATTCGACTTCAAATTGGGAAGATAGACTTTGAAAATTTTCAATTATTACAAAGTGACAGTTGACCTCAATGGGATTCAATGGAAGTTATTCGATGATATCTGACAAAGTTAGTTGCAAACTCACTCAAATATATGAGAAATGTTGAAATTCGACTTCAAATTAGGAAGTTAGACTTTGAAAATTTTCAATTAACACAAAATGACAGTTGACCTCAATGGGCTTAAATGGATGTTATTCGATGATATCTGACAAAGTTACATGCAAACTCACTCAAATATATGAGAAATGTTGAAATTCGACTTCAAATTAGGAAGATAGACCTTGAAAATTTTCAATTAACACAAAGTGACAGTTGACCTCAATGGGCTTCAGTGGATGTTATTCGATGATATCTGACAAAGTTACATGCAAACTCACTCAAATATATGCAAAATGTTGAAATTCGACATCAAATTAGGAAGTTAGACTTTGAAAATTTTAAATTAACTCAAAGTGACAGTTGACCTCAATGGGCTTCATTAGATGTTATTCGATGATATCTGACAAAGTTACATGCAAACTCACTCAAATCTATGAGAAATGTTGAAATTCGACTTCAAATTAGGAAGTTAGACTTTGAAAATTCTCAATTAACACAAAGTGACAGTTGACCTCAATGGGCTCCATTGGATGTTATTCGATGATATCTGACAAAGTTACATGCAAACTCACTCAAATATATGAGAAATATTGAAATTCGACTTCAAATTGGGAAGATAGACTTTGAAAATTTTCAATTATTACAAAGTGACAGTTGACCTCAATGGGATTCAATGGAAGTTATTCGATGATATCTGACAAAGTTAGTTGCAAACTCACTCAAATATATAAGGAATGTTGAAATTCAACTTCAAATTAGGAAGATAGACTTTGAAAATTTTCAATTAACACAAAGTGACAGTTGTCCTCAATGGGCTTCAATGGACGTTATTCGATGATATCTGACAAAGTTACATGGAAACTCACTCAAATATATGAGAAATGTTGAAATTCGATTTCAAATTAGGAAGTTAGACTTTGAAAATTTTCAATTAACACAAAGTGACAGTTGACCTCAATGGACTTAAATGGATGTTATTCGATGATATCTGACAAAGTAAGATGCAAACTCACTCAAATATATGAGAAATGTTGAAATTCGACTTCAAATTGGGAAGATAGACTTTGAAAATTTTCAATTATTACAAAGTGACAGTTGACCTCAATGGGATTCAATGGAAGTTATTCGATGATATCTGACAAAGTTAGTTGCAAACTCACTCAAATATATAAGGAATGTTGAAATTCAACTTCAAATTAGGAAGATAGACTTTGAAAATTTTCAATTAACACAAAGTGACAGTTGTCCTCGATGGGCTTCAATGGACGTTATTCGATGATATCTGACAAAGTTACATGGAAACTCACTCAAATATATGAGAAATGTTGAAATTCGATTTCAAATTAGGAAGTTAGACTTTGAAAATTTTCAATTAACACAAAGTGACAGTTGACCTCAATGGATCTTATTCGATGATATCTGACAAAGTAAGATGCAAACTCACTCAAATATATGAGAAATGTTGAAATTCGACTTCAAATTAGGAAGATAGACCTTGAAAATTTTCAATTAACACAAAGTGACAGTTGACCTCAATGGGCTTCAGTGGATGTTATTCGATGATATCTGACAAAGTTACATGCAAACTCACTCAAATATATGAGAAATGTTGAAATTCGACTTCAAATTAGGAAGTTAGACTTTGAAAATTCTCAATTAACACAAAGTGACAGTTGACGTCAATGGGCTCCATTGGATGTTATTCGATTATATCTGACAAAGTTACATGCAAACTCACTCAAATATATGAGAAATGTTGAAATTCGACTCCAAATTAGGAAGTTAGACTTTGAAAATTTTAATTAACACAAAGTGACAGTTGACCTCAATGGACTTAAATGGATGTTATTCGATGATATCTGACAAAGTAAGATGCAAACTCACTCAAATATATGAGAAATGTTGAAATTCGACTTCAAATTGGGAAGATAGACTTTGAAAATTTTCAATTATTACAAAGTGACAGTTGACCTCAATGGATCTTATTCGATGATATCTGACAAAGTTACATGCAAACTCACTCAAATATATGAGAAATGTCTAAAGAATGTTGAAATTCGATTTCAAATTAGGAAGTTAGACTTTGAAAATTTTCAATTAACACAAAGTGGCAGTTGACCTCAATGGATCTCATTCGATGATATCTGACAAAGTTACATGCAAACTCACTCAAATATATGAGAAATGTTGAAATTCGACTTCAAATTAGGAAGATAGACCTTGAAAATTTTCAATTAACACAAAGTGACAGTTGACCTCAATGGGCTTCAGTGGATGTTATTCGATGATATCTGACAAAGTTACATGCAAACTCACTCAAATATATGCAAATTGTTGAAATTCGACATCAAATTAGGAAGTTCGACTTTGAAAATTTTAAATTAACACAAAGTGACAGTTGACCTCAATGGGCTTCATTGGATGTTATTCGATGATATCTGACAAAGTTACATGCAAACTCACTCAAATATATGAGAAATGTTGAAATTCGAGTTCAAATTAGGAAGTTAGACTTGGAAAATCTTCAATTAACACAAAGTGACAGTTGACCTCAATGGGCTTAAATGGATGTTATTCGATGATATCCGACAAAGTTAGATGCAAACTCACTCAAATATATGAGAAATGTTGAAATTCGACTTCAAATTAGGAAGTTAGACTTTGAAAATTTTCAATTAACACAAAGTGACAGTTGACCTCAATGGACTTAAATGGATGTTATTCGATGATATCTGACAAAGTAAGATGCAAACTCACTCAAATAAATGAGAAATGTTGAAATTCGACTTCAAATTGGGAAGATAGACTTTGAAAATTTTCAATTATTACAAAGTGACAGTTGACCTCAATGGGATTCAATGGAAGTTATTCGATGATATCTGACAAAGTTAGTTGCAAACTCACTCAAATATATAAGGAATGTTGAAATTCAACTTCAAATTAGGAAGATAGACTTTGAAAATTTTCAATTAACACAAAGTGTCAGTTGTCCTCAATGGGCTTCAATGGACGTTATTCGATGATATCTGACAAAGTTACATGGAACCTCACTCAAATATATGAGAAATGTTGAAATTCGATTTCAAATTAGGAAGTTAGACTTTGAAAATTTTCAATTAACACAAAGTGACAGTTGACCTCAATGGATCTTATTCGATGATATCTGACAAAGTTACATGCAAACTCACTCAAATATATGAGAAATGTTGAAATTCGACGTCAAATTAGGAAGATAGACCTTGAAAATTTTCAATTAACACAAAGTGACAGTTGACCTCAATGGGCTTCATTGGATGTTATTCGATGATATCTGACAAAGCTACATGCAAACTCACTCAAATATATGAGAATTGTTGAAATTCGACTTCAAATTAGGAAGTTAGACTTTGAAAATTTTCAATTAACACAAAGTGACAGTTGACCTCAATGGGCTTAAATGGATGTTATTCGATGATATCTGACAAAGTAAGATGCAAACTCACTCAAATATATGAGAAATGTTGAAATTCGACGTCAAATTAGGAAGATAGACCTTGAAAATTTTCAATTAACACAAAGTGACAGTTGACCTCAATGGGCTTCATTGGATGTTATTCGATGATATCTGACAAAGCTACATGCAAACTCACTCAAATATATGAGAAATGTTGAAATTCGACTTCAAATTAGGAAGTTAGACTTTGAAAATTTTCAATTAACACAAAGTGACAGTTGACCTCAATGGGCTTAAATGGATGTTATTCGATGATATCTGACAAAGTAAGATGCAAACTCACTCAAATATATGAGAAATGTTGAAATTCGACTTCAAATTAGGAAGATAGACCTTGAAAATTTTCAATTTACACAAAGTGACAGTTGACCTCAATGGGCTTCAGTTGATGTTATTCGATGATATCTGACAAAGTTACATGCAAACTCACTCAAATATATGAGAAATGTTGAAATTCGACTTCAAATTAGGAAGTTAGACTTTGAAAATTTTCAATTATTACAAAGTGACAATTGACCTCAATGGGATTCAATGGAAGTTATTCGATGATATCTGACAAAGTTAGTTGCAAACTCACTCAAATATATAAGGAATGTTGAAATTCAACTTCAAATTAGGAAGATAGACTTTGAAAATTTTCAATTAACACAAAGTGTCAGTTGTCCTCAATGGGCTTCAATGGACGTTATTCGATGATATCTGACAAAGTTACATGGAAACTCACTCAAATATATGAGAAATGTTGAAATTCGATTTCAAATTAGGAAGTTAGACTTTGAATATTTTCAATTAACACAAAGTGACAGTTGACCTCAATGGACTTAAATGGATGTTATTCGATGATATCTGACAAAGTAAGATGCAAACTCACTCAAATATATGAGAAATGTTGAAATTCGACTTCAAATTGGGAAGATAGACTTTGAAAATTTTCAATTATTACAAAGTGACAGTTGACCTCAATGGGATTCAATGGAAGTTATTCGATGATATCTGACAAAGTTAGTTGCAAACTCACTCAAATATATAAGGAATGTTGAAATTCAACTTCAAATTAGGAAGATAGACTTTGAAAATTTTCAATTAACACAAAGTGTCAGTTGTCCTCAATGGGCTTCAATGGACGTTATTCGATGATATCTGACAAAGTTACATGGAACCTCACTCAAATATATGAGAAATGTTGAAATTCGATTTCAAATTAGGAAGTTCGACTTTGAAAATTTTAAATTAACACAAAGTGACAGTTGACCTCAATGGGCTTCATTGGATGTTATTCGATGATATCTGACAAAGTTACATGCAAACTCACTCAAATATATGAGAAATGTTGAAATTCGACTCCAAATTAGGAAGTTAGACTTGGAAAATCTTCAATTAACACAAAGTGACAGTTGACCTCAATGGGCTTAAATGGATGTTATTCGATGATATCCGACAAAGTTAGATGCAAACTCACTCAAATATATGAGAAATGTTGAAATTCGACTTCAAATTAGGAAGTTAGACTTTGAAAATTCTCAATTAACACAAAGTGACAGTTGACCTCAATGGTCTCCATTGGATGTTATTCGATGATATCTGACAAAGTTACATGCAAACTCACTCAAATATATGGGAAATGTTGAAATTCGAGTTCAAATTAGGAAGTTAGACTTTGAAAATTTTCAATTAACACAAAGTGACAGTTGACCTCAATGGACTTAAATGGATGTTATTCGATGATATCTGACAAAGTAAGATGCAAACTCACTCAAATATATGAGAAATGTTGAAATTCGACTTCAAATTGGGAAGATAGACTTTGAAAATTTTCAATTATTACAAAGTGACAGTTGACCTCAATGGGATTCAATGGAAGTTATTCGATGATATCTGACAAAGTTAGTTGCAAACTCACTCAAATATATAAGGAATGTTGAAATTCAACTTCAAATTAGGAAGATAGACTTTGAAAATTTTCAATTAACACAAAGTGTCAGTTGTCCTCAATGGGCTTCAATGGACGTTATTCGATGATATCTGACAAAGTTACATGGAACCTCACTCAAATATATGAGAAATGTTGAAATTCGATTTCAAATTAGGAAGTTAGACTTTGAAAATTTTCAATTAACACAAAGTGACAGTTGACCTCAATGGATCTTATTCGATGATATCTGACAAAGTTACATGCAAACTCACTCAAATATATGAGAAATGTTGAAATTCGACGTCAAATTAGGAAGATAGACCTTGAAAATTTTCAATTAACACAAAGTGACAGTTGACCTCAATGGGCTTCATTGGATGTTATTCGATGATATCTGACGAAGCTACATGCAAACTCACTCAAATATATGAGAAATGTTGAAATTCGACTTCAAATTAGGAAGTTAGACTTTGAAAATTTTCAATTAACACAAAGTGACAGTTGACCTCAATGGGCTTAAATGGATGTTATTCGATGATATCTGACAAAGTAAGATGCAAACTCACTCAAATATATGAGAAATGTTGAAATTCGACGTCAAATTAGGAAGATAGACCTTGAAAATTTTCAATTAACACAAAGTGACAGTTGACCTCAATGGGCTTCATTGGATGTTATTCGATGATATCTGACAAAGCTACATGCAAACTCACTCAAATATATGAGAAATGTTGAAATTCGACTTCAAATTAGGAAGTTAGACTTTGAAAATTTTCAATTAACACAAAGTGACAGTTGACCTCAATGGGCTTAAATGGATGTTATTCGATGATATCTGACAAAGTAAGATGCAAACTCACTCAAATATATGAGAAATGTTGAAATTCGACTTCAAATTAGGAAGATAGACCTTGAAAATTTTCAATTTACACAAAGTGACAGTTGACCTCAATGGGCTTCAGTTGATGTTATTCGATGATATCTGACAAAGTTACATGCAAACTCACTCAAATATATGAGAAATGTTGAAATTCGACTTCAAATTAGGAAGTTAGACTTTGAAAATTTTCAATTATTACAAAGTGACAATTGACCTCAATGGGATTCAATGGAAGTTATTCGATGATATCTGACAAAGTTAGTTGCAAACTCACTCAAATATATAAGGAATGTTGAAATTCAACTTCAAATTAGGAAGATAGACTTTGAAAATTTTCAATTAACACAAAGTGTCAGTTGTCCTCAATGGGCTTCAATGGACGTTATTCGATGATATCTGACAAAGTTACATGGAAACTCACTCAAATATATGAGAAATGTTGAAATTCGATTTCAAATTAGGAAGTTAGACTTTGAAAATTTTCAATTAACACAAAGTGACAGTTGACCTCAATGGATCTTATTCGATGATATCTGACAAAGTTACATGCAAACTCACTCAAATATATGAGAAATGTTGAAATTTGACTTCAAATTAGGAAGATAGACTTTGAAAATTTTCAATTAACACAAAGTGTCAGTTGTCCTCAATGGGCTTCAGTGGATGTTATTCGATGATATCTGACAAAGTTACATGCAAACTCACTCAAATATATGAGAAATGTTGAAATTCGACTTCAAATTAGGAAGTTAGACTTTGAAAATTTTCAATTAACACAAAGTGACAGTTGACCTCAATGGGCTTAAATGGATGTTATTCGATGATATCTGACAAAGTTAGATGCAAACTCACTCAAATATATGAGAAATGTTGAAATTCGACTTCAAATTAGGAAGTTGGACTTTGAAAATTTTCAATTAACACAAAGTGACAGTTGACCTCAATGGGCTTAAATGGTTGTTATTCGATGATATCTGACAAAGTTAGATGCAAACTCACTCAAATATATGAGAAATGTTGAAATTCGACTTCAAATTAGGAAGTTAGACTTTGAAAATTTTCAATTAACACAAAGTGACAGTTGACCTCAATGGGCTTAAATGGATGTTATTCGATGATATCTGACAAAGTTACATGCAAACTCACTCAAATATATGAGAAATGTTGAAATTTGACTTCAAATTAGGAAGATAGACCTTGAAAATTTTCAGTTAACACAAAGTGACAGTTGACCTCAATGGGCTTCAGTGGATGTTATTCGATGATATCTGACAAAGTTACATGCAAACTCACTCAAATATATGCAAAATGTTGAAATTCGACATCAAATTAGGAAGTTAGACTTTGAAAATTTTAAATTAACACAAAGTGACAGTTGACCTCAATGGACTTAAATGGATGTTATTCGATGATATCTGACAAAGTAAGATGCAAACTCAATCAAATATATGAGAAATGTTGAAATTCGACTTCAAATTAGGAAGTTAGACTTTGAAAATTTTCAATTATTACAAAGTGACAATTGACCTCAATGGGATTCAATGGAAGTTATTCGATGATATCTGACAAAGTTAGTTGCAAACTCACTCAAATATATAAGGAATGTTGAAATTCAACTTCAAATTAGGAAGATAGACTTTGAAAATTTTCAATTAACACAAAGTGTCAGTTGTCCTCAATGGGCTTCAATGGACGTTATTCGATGATATCTGACAAAGTTACATGGAAACTCACTCAAATATATGAGAAATATTGAAATTCGATTTCAAATTAGGAAGTTAGACTTTGAAAATTTTCAATTAACACAAAGTGACAGTTGACCTCAATGGATCTTATTCGATGATATCTGACAAAGTTACATGCAAACTCACTCAAATATATGAGAAATGTTGAAATTCGACTTCAAATTAGGAAGTTAGACTTTGAAAATTTTCAATTAACACAAAGTGACAGTTGACCTCAATGGACTTAAATGGATGTTATTCGATGATATCTGACAAAGTAAGATGCAAACTCACTCAAATATATGAGAAATGTTGAAATTCAACTTCAAATTGGGCAGATAGACTTTGAAAATTTTCAATTATTACAAAGTGACAAGACCTCAATGGGATTCAATGGAAGTTATTCGATGATTTCTGACAAAGTTAGTTGCAAACTCACTCAAATATATAAGGAATGTTGAAATTCGACTTCAAATTAGGAAGTTAGACTTTGAAAATTTTCAATTAACACAAAGTGACAGTTGACCTCAATGGGCTTAAATGGATGTTATTCGATGATATCTGACAAAGTTACATGCAAACTCACTCAAATATATGAGAAATGTTGAAATTTGACTTCAAATTAGGAAGATAGACCTTGAAAATTTTCAATTAACACAAAGTGACAGTTGACCTCAATGGGCTTCAGTGGATGTTATTCGATGATATCTGACAAAGTTACATGCAAACTCACTCAAATATATGCAAAATGTTGAAATTCGACTTCAAATTAGGAAGATAGACTTTGAAAATTTTCAATTAACACAAAGTGACAGTTGACCTCAATGGGCTTAAATGGATGTTATTCGATGATATCTGACAAAGTTAGATGCAAACTCACTCAAATATATGAGAAATGTTGAAATTCGACTTCAAATTGGGAAGATAGACTTTGAAAATTTTCAATTAACACAAAGTGACAGTTGACCTCAATGGGCTTCAGTGGATGTTATTCGATGATATCTGACAAAGTTACATGCAAACTCACTCAAATATATGCAAAATGTTGAAATTCGACTTCAAATTAGGAAGACAGACCTTGAAAATTTTCAATTAACACAAAGTGACAGTTGACCTCAATGGGCTTCAGTGGATGTTATTCGATGATATCTGACAAAGTTACATGCAAACTCACTCAAATATATGAGAAATGTTGAAATTCGACTTCAAATTAGGAAGTTGGACTTTGAAAATTTTCAATTAACACAAAGTGACAGTTGACCTCAATGGGCTTAAATGGATGTTATTCGATGATATCTGACAAAGTTAGATGCAAACTCACTCAAATATATGAGAAATGTTGAAATTCGACTTCAAATTAGGAAGTTAGACTTTGAAAATTTTCAATTAACACAAAGTGACAGTTGACCTCAATGGGCTTAAATGGATGTTATTCGATGATATCTGACAAAGTTACATGCAAACTCACTCAAATATATGAGAAATGTTGAAATTTGACTTCAAATTAGGAAGATAGACCTTGAAAATTTTCAGTTAACACAAAGTGACAGTTGACCTCAATGGGCTTCAGTGGATGTTATTCGATGATATCTGACAAAGTTACATGCAAACTCACTCAAATATATGCAAAATGTTGAAATTCGACATCAAATTAGGAAGTTAGACTTTGAAAATTATAAATTAACACAAAGTGACAGTTGACCTCAATGGACTTAAATGGATGTTATTCGATGATATCTGACAAAGTTAGATGCAAACTCACTCAAATATATGAGAAATGTTGAAATTCGACTTCAAATTAGGAAGTTAGACTTTGAAAATTTTCAATTAACACAAAGTGACAGTTGACCTCAATGGGCTTAAATGGATGTTATTCGATGATATCTGACAAAGTTACATGCAAACTCACTCAAATATATCAGAAATGTTGAAATTTGACTTCAAATTAGGAAGATAGACCTCGAAAATTTTCAATTAACACAAAGTGACAGTTGACCTCAATGGGCTTCAGTGGATGTTATTCGATGATATCTGACAAAGTTACATGCAAACTCACTCAAATATATGCAAAATGTTGAAATTCGACATCAAATTAGGAAGTTAGACTTTGAATATTTTAAATTAACACAAAGTGACAGTTGACCTCAATGGGCTCCATTGGATGTTATTCGATGATATCTGACAAAGTTACATGCAAACTCGAGCAAATATATGAGAAATGTTGAAATTCGACTTCAAATTAGGAAGTTAGACTTTGAAAATTTTCAATTAACACAAAGTGACAGTTGACCTCAATGGGCTTAAATGGATGTTATTCGATGATATCTGACAAAGTTAGATGCAAACTCACTCAAATATATGAGAAATGTTGAAATACGACTTCAAATTGGGAAGATAGACTTTGAAAATTTTCAATTAACACAAAGTGACAGTTGACCTCAATGGGCTTCAGTGGATGTTATTCGATGATATCTGACAAAGTTACATGCAAACTCACTCAAATATATGCAAAATGTTGAAATTCGACTTCAAATTAGGAAGACAGACCTTGAAAATTTTCAATTAACACAAAGTGACAGTTGACCTCAATGGGCTTCAGTGGATGTTATTCGATGATATCTGACAAAGTTACATGCAAACTCACTCAAATATATGAGAAATGTTGAAATTCGACTTCAAATTAGGAAGTTGGACTTTGAAAATTTTCAATTAACACAAAGTGACAGTTGACCTCAATGGGCTTAAATGGATGTTATTCGATGATATCTGACAAAGTTAGATGCAAACTCACTCAAATATATGAGAAATGTTGAAATTCGACTTCAAATTAGGAAGTTAGACTTTGAAAATTTTCAATTAACACAAAGTGACAGTTGACCTCAATGGGCTTAAATGGATGTTATTCGATGATATCTGACAAAGTTACATGCAAACTCACTCAAATATATGAGAAATGTTGAAATTTGACTTCAAATTAGGAAGATAGACCTTGAAAATTTTCAGTTAACACAAAGTGACAGTTGACCTCAATGGGCTTCAGTGGATGTTATTCGATGATATCTGACAAAGTTACATGCAAACTCACTCAAATATATGCAAAATGTTGAAATTCGACATCAAATTAGGAAGTTAGACTTTGAAAATTTTAAATTAACACAAAGTGACAGTTGACCTCAATGGATCTTATTCGATGATATCTGACAAAGTTACATGCAAACTCACTCAAATATATGAGAAATGTTGAAATTCGACTTCAAATTAGGAAGTTAGACTTTGAAAATTTTCAATTAACACAAAGTGACAGTTGACCTCAATGGACTTAAATGGATGTTATTCGATGATATCTGACAAAGTAAGATGCAAACTCACTCAAATATATGAGAAATGTTGAAATTCAACTTCAAATTGGGAAGATAGACTTTGAAAATTTTCAATTATTACAAAGTGACAAGACCTCAATGGGATTCAATGGAAGTTATTCGATGATTTCTGACAAAGTTAGTTGCAAACTCACTCAAATATATAAGGAATGTTGAAATTCAACTTCAAATTAGGAAGATAGACTTTGAAAATTTTCAATTAACACAAAGTGTCAGTTGACCTCAATGGGCTTCAGTGGATGTTATTCGATGATATCTGACAAAGTTACATGCAAACTCACTCAAATATATGAGAAATGTTGAAATTCGACTTCAAATTAGGAAGTTAGACTTTGAAAATTTTCAATTAACACAAAGTGACAGTTGACCTCAATGGGCTTAAATGGATGTTATTCGATGATATCTGACAAAGTTAGATGCAAACTCACTCAAATATATGAGAAATGTTGAAATTCGACTTCAAATTAGGAAGTTAGACTTTGAAAATTTTCAATTAACACAGAGTGACAGTTGACCTCAATGGGCTTAAATGGATGTTATTCGATGATATCTGACAAAGTTACATGCAAACTCACTCAAATATATGAGAAATGTTGAAATTTGACTTCAAATTAGGAAGATAGACCTTGAAAATTTTCAATTAACACAAAGTGACAGTTGACCTCAATGGGCTTCAGTGGATGTTATTCGATGATATCTGACAAAGTTACATGCAAACTCACTCAAATATATGCAAAATGTTGAAATTCGACATCAAATTAGGAAGTTAGACTTTGAATATTTTAAATTAACACAAAGTGACAGTTGACCTCAATGGGCTCCATTGGATGTTATTCGATGATATCTGACAAAGTTACATGCAAACTCGAGCAAATATATGAGAAATGTTGAAATTCGACTTCAAATTAGGAAGTTAGACTTTGAAAATTTTCAATTAACACAAAGTGACAGTTGACCTCAATGGACTTAAATGGATGTTATTCGATGATATCTGACAAAGTAAGATGCAAACTCACTCAAATATATGAGAAATGTTGAAATTCAACTTCAAATTGGGAAGATAGACTTTGAAAATTTTCAATTAACACAAAGTGTCAGTTGTCCTCAATGGGCTTCAATGGACGTTATTCGATGATATCTGACAAAGTTACATGGAAACTTACTCAAATATATGAGAAATGTTGAAATTCGATTTCAAATTAGGAAGTTAGACTTTGAAAATTTTCAATTAGCACAAAGTGACAGTTGACCTCAATGGACTTAAATGGATGTTATTCGATGATATCTGACAAAGTAAGATGCAAACTCACTCAAATATATGAGAAATGTTGAAATTCAACTTCAAATTGGGAAGATAGACTTTGAAAATTTTCAATTATTACAAAGTGACAAGACCTCAATGGGATTCAATGGAAGTTATTCGATGATTTCTGACAAAGTTAGTTGCAAACTCACTCAAATATATGAGAAATGTTGAAATTCGACTTCAAATTAGGAAGTTAGACTTTGAAAATTTTCAATTAACACAAAGTGACAGTTGACCTCAATGGACTTAAATGGATGTTATTCGATGATATCTGACAAAGTAAGATGCAAACTCACTCAAATATATGAGAAATGTTGAAATTCAACTTCAAATTGGGAAGATAGACTTTGAAAATTTTCAATTATTACAAAGTGACAATTGACCTCAATGGGATTCAATGGAAGTTATTCGATGATTTCTGACAAAGTTAGTTGCAAACTCACTCAAATATATAAGGAATGTTGAAATTCAACTTCAAATTAGGAAGATAGACTTTGAAAATTTTCAATTAACACAAAGTGTCAGTTGACCTCAATGGGCTTCAGTGGATGTTATTCGATGATATCTGACAAAGTTACATGCAAACTCACTCAAATATATGAGAAATGTTGAAATTTGACTTCAAATTAGGAAGATAGACCTTGAAAATTTTCAATTAACACAAAGTGACAGTTGACCTCAATGGGCTTCAGTGGATGTTATTCGATGATATCTGACAAAGTTACATGCAAACTCACTCAAATATATGCAAAATGTTGAAATTCGACATCAAATTAGGAAGTTAGACTTTGAATATTTTAAATTAACACAAAGTGACAGTTGACCTCAATGGGCTCCATTGGATGTTATTCGATGATATCTGACAAAGTTACATGCAAACTCGAGCAAATATATGAGAAATGTTGAAATTCGACTTCAAATTAGGAAGTTAGACTTTGAAAATTTTCAATTAACACAAAGTGACAGTTGACCTCAATCGGCTTAAATGGATGTTATTCGATGATATCTGACAAAGTTACATGCAAACTCACTCAAATATATGCAAAATGTTGAAATTCGACATCAAATTAGGAAGTTAGACTTTGAATATTTTAAATTAACACAAAGTGACAGTTGACCTCAATGGGCTCCATTGGATGTTATTCGATGATATCTGACAAAGTTACATGCAAACTCGAGCGAATATATGAGAAATGTTGAAATTCGACTTCAAATTAGGAAGTTAGACTTTGAAAATTTTCAATTAACACAAAGTGACAGTTGACCTCAATGGGCTTAAATGGATGTTATTCGATGATATCTGACAAAGTTAGATGCAAACTCACTCAAATATATGAGAAATGTTGAAATACGACTTCAAATTGGGAAGATAGACTTTGAAAATTTTCAATTAACACAAAGTGACAGTTGACCTCAATGGGCTTCAGTGGATGTTATTCGATGATATCTGACAAAGTTACATGCAAACTCACTCAAATATATGCAAAATGTTGAAATTCGACTTCAAATTAGGAAGACAGACCTTGAAAATTTTCAATTAACACAAAGTGACAGTTGACCTCAATGGGCTTCAGTGGATGTTATTCGATGATATCTGACAAAGTTACATGCAAACTCACTCAAATATATGAGAAATGTTGAAATTCGACTTCAAATTAGGAAGTTGGACTTTGAAAATTTTCAATTAACACAAAGTGACAGTTGACCTCAATGGGCTTAAATGGATGTTATTCGATGATATCTGACAAAGTTAGATGCAAACTCACTCAAATATATGAGAAATGTTGAAATTCGACTTCAAATTAGGAAGTTAGACTTTGAAAATTTTCAATTAACACAAAGTGACAGTTGACCTCAATGGGCTTAAATGGATGTTATTCGATGATATCTGACAAAGTTACATGCAAACTCACTCAAATATATGAGAAATGTTGAAATTTGACTTCAAATTAGGAAGATAGACCTTGAAAATTTTCAGTTAACACAAAGTGACAGTTGACCTCAATGGGCTTCAGTGGATGTTATTCGATGATATCTGACAAAGTTACATGCAAACTCACTCAAATATATGCAAAATGTTGAAATTCGACATCAAATTAGGAAGTTAGACTTTGAAAATTTTAAATTAACACAAAGTGACAGTTGACCTCAATGGATCTTATTCGATGATATCTGACAAAGTTACATGCAAACTCACTCAAATATATGAGAAATGTTGAAATTCGACTTCAAATTAGGAAGTTAGACTTTGAAAATTTTCAATTAACACAAAGTGACAGTTGACCTCAATGGACTTAAATGGATGTTATTCGATGATATCTGACAAAGTAAGATGCAAACTCACTCAAATATATGAGAAATGTTGAAATTCAACTTCAAATTGGGAAGATAGACTTTGAAAATTTTCAATTATTACAAAGTGACAAGACCTCAATGGGATTCAATGGAAGTTATTCGATGATTTCTGACAAAGTTAGTTGCAAACTCACTCAAATATATAAGGAATGTTGAAATTCAACTTCAAATTAGGAAGATAGACTTTGAAAATTTTCAATTAACACAAAGTGTCAGTTGACCTCAATGGGCTTCAGTGGATGTTATTCGATGATATCTGACAAAGTTACATGCAAACTCACTCAAATATATGAGAAATGTTGAAATTCGACTTCAAATTAGGAAGTTAGACTTTGAAAATTTTCAATTAACACAAAGTGACAGTTGACCTCAATGGGCTTAAATGGATGTTATTCGATGATATCTGACAAAGTTAGATGCAAACTCACTCAAATATATGAGAAATGTTGAAATTCGACTTCAAATTAGGAAGTTAGACTTTGAAAATTTTCAATTAACACAGAGTGACAGTTGACCTCAATGGGCTTAAATGGATGTTATTCGATGATATCTGACAAAGTTACATGCAAACTCACTCAAATATATGAGAAATGTTGAAATTTGACTTCAAATTAGGAAGATAGACCTTGAAAATTTTCAATTAACACAAAGTGACAGTTGACCTCAATGGGCTTCAGTGGATGTTATTCGATGATATCTGACAAAGTTACATGCAAACTCACTCAAATATATGCAAAATGTTGAAATTCGACATCAAATTAGGAAGTTAGACTTTGAATATTTTAAATTAACACAAAGTGACAGTTGACCTCAATGGGCTCCATTGGATGTTATTCGATGATATCTGACAAAGTTACATGCAAACTCGAGCAAATATATGAGAAATGTTGAAATTCGACTTCAAATTAGGAAGTTAGACTTTGAAAATTTTCAATTAACACAAAGTGACAGTTGACCTCAATGGACTTAAATGGATGTTATTCGATGATATCTGACAAAGTAAGATGCAAACTCACTCAAATATATGAGAAATGTTGAAATTCAACTTCAAATTGGGAAGATAGACTTTGAAAATTTTCAATTATTACAAAGTGACAAGACCTCAATGGGATTCAATGGAAGTTATTCGATGATTTCTGACAAAGTTAGTTGCAAACTCACTCAAATATATGAGAAATGTTGAAATTCGACTTCAAATTAGGAAGTTAGACTTTGAAAATTTTCAATTAACACAAAGTGACAGTTGACCTCAATGGACTTAAATGGATGTTATTCGATGATATCTGACAAAGTAAGATGCAAACTCACTCAAATATATGAGAAATGTTGAAATTCAACTTCAAATTGGGAAGATAGACTTTGAAAATTTTCAATTATTACAAAGTGACAATTGACCTCAATGGGATTCAATGGAAGTTATTCGATGATTTCTGACAAAGTTAGTTGCAAACTCACTCAAATATATAAGGAATGTTGAAATTCAACTTCAAATTAGGAAGATAGACTTTGAAAATTTTCAATTAACACAAAGTGTCAGTTGACCTCAATGGGCTTCAGTGGATGTTATTCGATGATATCTGACAAAGTTACATGCAAACTCACTCAAATATATGAGAAATGTTGAAATTTGACTTCAAATTAGGAAGATAGACCTTGAAAATTTTCAATTAACACAAAGTGACAGTTGACCTCAATGGGCTTCAGTGGATGTTATTCGATGATATCTGACAAAGTTACATGCAAACTCACTCAAATATATGCAAAATGTTGAAATTCGACATCAAATTAGGAAGTTAGACTTTGAATATTTTAAATTAACACAAAGTGACAGTTGACCTCAATGGGCTCCATTGGATGTTATTCGATGATATCTGACAAAGTTACATGCAAACTCGAGCAAATATATGAGAAATGTTGAAATTCGACTTCAAATTAGGAAGTTAGACTTTGAAAATTTTCAATTAACACAAAGTGACAGTTGACCTCAATGGGCTTAAATGGATGTTATTCGATGATATCTGACAAAGTTAGATGCAAACTCACTCAAATATATGAGAAATGTTGAAATACGACTTCAAATTGGGAAGATAGACTTTGAAAATTTTCAATTAACACAAAGTGACAGTTGACCTCAATGGGCTTCAGTGGATGTTATTCGATGATATCTGACAAAGTTACATGCAAACTCACTCAAATATATGCAAAATGTTGAAATTCGACTTCAAATTAGGAAGACAGACCTTGAAAATTTTCAATTAACACAAAGTGACAGTTGACCTCAATGGGCTTCAGTGGATGTTATTCGATGATATCTGACAAAGTTACATGCAAACTCACTCAAATATATGAGAAATGTTGAAATTCGACTTCAAATTAGGAAGTTGGACTTTGAAAATTTTCAATTAACACAAAGTGACAGTTGACCTCAATGGGCTTAAATGGATGTTATTCGATGATATCTGACAAAGTTAGATGCAAACTCACTCAAATATATGAGAAATGTTGAAATTCGACTTCAAATTAGGAAGTTAGACTTTGAAAATTTTCAATTAACACAAAGTGACAGTTGACCTCAATGGGCTTAAATGGATGTTATTCGATGATATCTGACAAAGTTACATGCAAACTCACTCAAATATATGAGAAATGTTGAAATTTGACTTCAAATTAGGAAGATAGACCTTGAAAATTTTCAGTTAACACAAAGTGACAGTTGACCTCAATGGGCTTCAGTGGATGTTATTCGATGATATCTGACAAAGTTACATGCAAACTCACTCAAATATATGCAAAATGTTGAAATTCGACATCAAATTAGGAAGTTAGACTTTGAAAATTTTAAATTAACACAAAGTGACAGTTGACCTCAATGGATCTTATTCGATGATATCTGACAAAGTTACATGCAAACTCACTCAAATATATGAGAAATGTTGAAATTCGACTTCAAATTAGGAAGTTAGACTTTGAAAATTTTCAATTAACACAAAGTGACAGTTGACCTCAATGGACTTAAATGGATGTTATTCGATGATATCTGACAAAGTAAGATGCAAACTCACTCAAATATATGAGAAATGTTGAAATTCAACTTCAAATTGGGAAGATAGACTTTGAAAATTTTCAATTATTACAAAGTGACAAGACCTCAATGGGATTCAATGGAAGTTATTCGATGATTTCTGACAAAGTTAGTTGCAAACTCACTCAAATATATAAGGAATGTTGAAATTCAACTTCAAATTAGGAAGATAGACTTTGAAAATTTTCAATTAACACAAAGTGTCAGTTGACCTCAATGGGCTTCAGTGGATGTTATTCGATGATATCTGACAAAGTTACATGCAAACTCACTCAAATATATGAGAAATGTTGAAATTCGACTTCAAATTAGGAAGTTAGACTTTGAAAATTTTCAATTAACACAAAGTGACAGTTGACCTCAATGGGCTTAAATGGATGTTATTCGATGATATCTGACAAAGTTAGATGCAAACTCACTCAAATATATGAGAAATGTTGAAATTCGACTTCAAATTAGGAAGTTAGACTTTGAAAATTTTCAATTAACACAAAGTGACAGTTGACCTCAATGGGCTTAAATGGATGTTATTCGATGATATCTGACAAAGTTACATGCAAACTCACTCAAATATATGAGAAATGTTGAAATTTGACTTCAAATTAGGAAGATAGACCTTGAAAATTTTCAATTAACACAAAGTGACAGTTGACCTCAATGGGCTTCAGTGGATGTTATTCGATGATATCTGACAAAGTTACATGCAAACTCACTCAAATATATGCAAAATGTTGAAATTCGACTTCAAATTAGGAAGTTAGACTTTGAAAATTTTCAATTAACACAAAGTGACAGTTGACCTCAATGGACTTAAATGGATGTTATTCGATGATATCTGACAAAGTAAGATGCAAACTCACTCAAATATATGAGAAATGTTGAAATTCAACTTCAAATTGGGAAGATAGACTTTGAAAATTTTCAATTATTACAAAGTGACAAGACCTCAATGGGATTCAATGGAAGTTATTCGATGATTTCTGACAAAGTTAGTTGCAAACTCACTCAAATATATAAGGAATGTTGAAATTCAACTTCAAATTAGGAAGATAGACTTTGAAAATTTTCAATTAACACAAAGTGTCAGTTGACCTCAATGGGCTTCAGTGGATGTTATTCGATGATATCTGACAAAGTTACATGCAAACTCACTCAAATATATGAGAAATGTTGAAATTCGACTTCAAATTAGGAAGTTAGACTTTGAAAATTTTCAATTAACACAAAGTGACAGTTGACCTCAATGGGCTTAAATGGATGTTATTCGATGATATCTGACAAAGTTAGATGCAAACTCACTCAAATATATGAGAAATGTTGAAATTCGACTTCAAATTAGGAAGTTAGACTTTGAAAATTTTCAATTAACACAAAGTGACAGTTGACCTCAATGGGCTTAAATGGATGTTATTCGATGATATCTGACAAAGTTACATGCAAACTCACTCAAATATATGAGAAATGTTGAAATTTGACTTCAAATTAGGAAGATAGACCTTGAAAATTTTCAATTAACACAAAGTGACAGTTGACCTCAATGGGCTTCAGTGGATGTTATTCGATGATATCTGACAAAGTTACATGCAAACTCACTCAAATATATGCAAAATGTTGAAATTCGACATCAAATTAGGAAGTTAGACTTTGAATATTTTAAATTAACACAAAGTGACAGTTGACCTCAATGGGCTCCATTGGATGTTATTCGATGATATCTGACAAAGTTACATGCAAACTCGAGCAAATATATGAGAAATGTTGAAATTCGACTTCAAATTAGGAAGTTAGACTTTGAAAATTTTCAATTAACACAAAGTGACAGTTGACCTCAATGGACTTAAATGGATGTTATTCGATGATATCTGACAAAGTAAGATGCAAACTCACTCAAATATATGAGAAATGTTGAAATTCAACTTCAAATTGGGAAGATAGACTTTGAAAATTTTCAATTAACACAAAGTGTCAGTTGTCCTCAATGGGCTTCAATGGACGTTATTCGATGATATCTGACAAAGTTACATGGAAACTTACTCAAATATATGAGAAATGTTGAAATTCGATTTCAAATTAGGAAGTTAGACTTTGAAAATTTTCAATTAACACAAAGTGACAGTTGACCTCAATGGATCTTATTCGATGATATCTGACAAAGTTACATGCAAACTCACTCAAATATATGAGAAATGTTGAAATTCGACTTCAAATTAGGAAGATAGACCTTGAAAATTTTCAATTAACACAAAGTGACAGTTGACCTCAATGGGCTTCAGTGGATGTTATTCGATGATATCTGACAAAGTTACATGCAAACTCACTCAAATATATGAGAAATGTTGAAATTCGACTTCAAATTAGGAAGTTAGACTTTGAAAATTTTCAATTAACACAAAGTGACAGTTGACCTCAATGGACTTAAATGGATGTTATTCGATGATATCTGACAAAGTAAGATGCAAACTCACTCAAATATATGAGAAATGTTGAAATTCAACTTCAAATTGGGAAGATAGACTTTGAAAATTTTCAATTATTACAAAGTGACAATTGACCTCAATGGGATTCAATGGAAGTTATTCGATGATTTCTGACAAAGTTAGTTGCAAACTCACTCAAATATATAAGGAATGTTGAAATTCAACTTCAAATTAGGAAGATAGACTTTGAAAATTTTCAATTAACACAAAGTGTCAGTTGACCTCAATGGGCTTCAGTGGATGTTATTCGATGATATCTGACAAAGTTACATGCAAACTCACTCAAATATATGAGAAATGTTGAAATTCGACTTCAAATTAGGAAGTTAGACTTTGAAAATTTTCAATTAACACAAAGTGACAGTTGACCTCAATGGGCTTAAATGGATGTTATTCGATGATATCTGACAAAGTTAGATGCAAACTCACTCAAATATATGAGAAATGTTGAAATTCGACTTCAAATTAGGAAGTTAGACTTTGAAAATTTTCAATTAACACAAAGTGACAGTTGACCTCAATGGGCTTAAATGGATGTTATTCGATGATATCTGACAAAGTTACATGCAAACTCACTCAAATATATGAGAAATGTTGAAATTTGACTTCAAATTAGGAAGATAGACCTTGAAAATTTTCAATTAACACAAAGTGACAGTTGACCTCAATGGGCTTCAGTGGATGTTATTCGATGATATCTGACAAAGTTACATGCAAACTCACTCAAATATATGCAAAATGTTGAAATTCGACATCAAATTAGGAAGTTAGACTTTGAATATTTTAAATTAACACAAAGTGACAGTTGACCTCAATGGGCTCCATTGGATGTTATTCGATGATATCTGACAAAGTTACATGCAAACTCGAGCAAATATATGAGAAATGTTGAAATTCGACTTCAAATTAGGAAGTTAGACTTTGAAAATTTTCAATTAACACAAAGTGACAGTTGACCTCAATGGACTTAAATGGATGTTATTCGATGATATCTGACAAAGTAAGATGCAAACTCACTCAAATATATGAGAAATGTTGAAATTCAACTTCAAATTGGGAAGATAGACTTTGAAAATTTTCAATTATTACAAAGTGACAATTGACCTCAATGGGATTCAATGGAAGTTATTCGATGATTTCTGACAAAGTTAGTTGCAAACTCACTCAAATATATAAGGAATGTTGAAATTCAACTTCAAATTAGGAAGATAGACTTTGAAAATTTTCAATTAACACAAAGTGTCAGTTGACCTCAATGGGCTTCAGTGGATGTTATTCGATGATATCTGACAAAGTTACATGCAAACTCACTCAAATATATGAGAAATGTTGAAATTCGACTTCAAATTAGGAAGTTAGACTTTGAAAATTTTCAATTAACACAAAGTGACAGTTGACCTCAATGGGCTTAAATGGATGTTATTCGATGATATCTGACAAAGTTAGATGCAAACTCACTCAAATATATGAGAAATGTTGAAATTCGACTTCAAATTAGGAAGTTAGACTTTGAAAATTTTCAATTAACACAAAGTGACAGTTGACCTCAATGGGCTTAAATGGATGTTATTCGATGATATCTGACAAAGTTACATGCAAACTCACTCAAATATATGAGAAATGTTGAAATTTGACTTCAAATTAGGAAGATAGACCTTGAAAATTTTCAATTAACACAAAGTGACAGTTGACCTCAATGGGCTTCAGTGGATGTTATTCGATGATATCTGACAAAGTTACATGCAAACTCACTCAAATATATGCAAAATGTTGAAATTCGACATCAAATTAGGAAGTTAGACTTTGAATATTTTAAATTAACACAAAGTGACAGTTGACCTCAATGGGCTCCATTGGATGTTATTCGATGATATCTGACAAAGTTACATGCAAACTCGAGCAAATATATGAGAAATGTTGAAATTCGACTTCAAATTAGGAAGTTAGACTTTGAAAATTTTCAATTAACACAAAGTGACAGTTGACCTCAATGGACTTAAATGGATGTTATTCGATGATATCTGACAAAGTAAGATGCAAACTCACTCAAATATATGAGAAATGTTGAAATTCAACTTCAAATTGGGAAGATAGACTTTGAAAATTTTTAATTATTACAAAGTGACAATTGACCTCAATGGGATTCAATGGAAGTTATTCGATGATATCTGACAAAGTTAGTTGCAAACTCACTCAAATATATAAGGAATGTTGAAATTCAACTTCAAATTAGGAAGATAGACTTTGAAAATTTTCAATTAACACAAAGTGTCAGTTGTCCTCAATGGGCTTCAATGGACGTTATTCGATGATATCTGACAAAGTTACATGGAAACTTACTCAAATATATGAGAAATGTTGAAATTCGATTTCAAATTAGGAAGTTAGACTTTGAAAATTTTCAATTAACACAAAGTGACAGTTGACCTCAATGGATCTTATTCGATGATATCTGACAAAGTTACATGCAAACTCACTCAAATATATGAGAAATGTTGAAATTCGACTTCAAATTAGGAAGATAGACCTTGAAAATTTTCAATTAACACAAAGTGACAGTTGACCTCAATGGGCTTCAGTGGATGTTATTCGATGATATCTGACAAAGTTACATGCAAACTCACTCAAATATATGAGAAATGTTGAAATTCGACTTCAAATTAGGAAGTTAGACTTTGAAAATTTTCAATTAACACAAAGTGACAGTTGACCTCAATGGACTTAAATGGATGTTATTCGATGATATCTGACAAAGTAAGATGCAAACTCACTCAAATATATGAGAAATGTTGAAATTCAACTTCAAATTGGGAAGATAGACTTTGAAAATTTTCAATTATTACAAAGTGACAATTGACCTCAATGGGATTCAATGGAAGTTATTCGATGATATCTGACAAAGTTAGTTGCAAACTCACTCAAATATATAAGGAATGTTGAAATTCAACTTCAAATTAGGAAGATAGACTTTGAAAATTTTCAATTAACACAAAGTGTCAGTTGTCCTCAATGGGCTTCAATGGACGTTATTCGATGATATCTGACAAAGTTACATGGAAACTTACTCAAATATATAAGGAATGTTGAAATTCAACTTCAAATTAGGAAGATAGACTTTGAAAATTTTCAATTAACACAAAGTGTCAGTTGTCCTCAATGGGCTTCAATGGACGTTATTCGATGATATCTGACAAAGTTACATGGAAACTTACTCAAATATATGAGAAATGTTGAAATTCGATTTCAAATTAGGAAGTTAGACTTTGAAAATTTTCAATTAACACAAAGTGACAGTTGACCTCAATGGATCTTATTCGATGATATCTGACAAAGTTACATGCAAACTCACTCAAATATATGAGAAATGTTGAAATTCGACTTCAAATTAGGAAGATAGACCTTGAAAATTTTCAATTAACACAAAGTGACAGTTGACCTCAATGGGCTTCAGTGGATGTTATTCGATGATATCTGACAAAGTTACATGCAAACTCACTCAAATATATGAGAAATGTTGAAATTCGACTTCAAATTAGGAAGTTAGACTTTGAAAATTTTCAATTAACACAAAGTGACAGTTGACCTCAATGGACTTAAATGGATGTTATTCGATGATATCTGACAAAGTAAGATGCAAACTCACTCAAATATATGAGAAATGTTGAAATTCAACTTCAAATTGGGAAGATAGACTTTGAAAATTTTCAATTATTACAAAGTGACAATTGACCTCAATGGGATTCAATGGAAGTTATTCGATGATATCTGACAAAGTTAGTTGCAAACTCACTCAAATATATAAGGAATGTTGAAATTCAACTTCAAATTAGGAAGATAGACTTTGAAAATTTTCAATTAACACAAAGTGTCAGTTGTCCTCAATGGGCTTCAATGGACGTTATTCGATGATATCTGACAATGTTACATGGAAACTTACTCAAATATATGAGAAATGTTGAAATTCGATTTCAAATTAGGAAGTTAGACTTTGAAAATTTTCAATTAACACAAAGTGACAGTTGACCTCAATGGATCTTATTCGATGATATCTGACAAAGTTACATGCAAACTCACTCAAATATATGAGAAATGTTGAAATCCGACTTCAAATTAGGAAGATAGACCTTGAAAATTTTCAATTAACACAAAGTGACAGTTGACCTCAATGGGCTTCAGTGGATGTTATTCGATGATATCTGACAAAGTTACATGCAAACTCACTCAAATATATGAGAAATGTTGAAATTCGACTTCAAATTAGGAAGTTAGACTTTGAAAATTTTCAATTAACACAAAGTGACAGTTGACCTCAATGGACTTAAATGGATGTTATTCGATGATATCTGACAAAGTAAGATGCAAACTCACTCAAATATATGAGAAATGTTGAAATTCAACTTCAAATTGGGAAGATAGACTTTGAAAATTTTCAATTATTACAAAGTGACAATTGACCTCAATGGGATTCAATGGAAGTTATTCGATGATTTCTGACAAAGTTAGTTGCAAACTCACTCAAATATATAAGGAATGTTGAAATTCAACTTCAAATTAGGAAGATAGACTTTGAAAATTTTCAATTAACACAAAGTGTCAGTTGACCTCAATGGGCTTCAGTGGATGTTATTCGATGATATCTGACAAAGTTACATGCAAACTCACTCAAATATATGAGAAATGTTGAAATTCGACTTCAAATTAGGAAGTTAGACTTTGAAAATTTTCAATTAACACAAAGTGACAGTTGACCTCAATGGGCTTAAATGGATGTTATTCGATGATATCTGACAAAGTTAGATGCAAACTCACTCAAATATATGAGAAATGTTGAAATTCGACTTCAAATTATGAAGTTAGACTTTGAAAATTTTCAATTAACACAAAGTGACAGTTGACCTCAATGGGCTTAAATGGATGTTATTCGATGATATCTGACAAAGTTACATGCAAACTCACTCAAATATATGAGAAATGTTGAAATTCGACTTCAAATTAGGAAGTTAGACTTTGAAAATTTTCAATTAACACAAAGTGACAGTTGACCTCAATGGGCTTAAATGGATGTTATTCGATGATATCTGACAAAGTTAGATGCAAACTCACTCAAATATATGAGAAATGTTGAAATTCGACTTCAAATTAGGAAGTTAGACTTTGAAAATTTTCAATTAACACAAAGTGACAGTTGACCTCAATGGGCTTAAATGGATGTTATTCGATGATATCTGACAAAGTTAGATGCAAACTCACTCAAATATATGAGAAATGTTGAAATTCGACATCAAATTAGGAAGTTAGACTTTGAAAAATTTAAATCAACACAAAGTGACAGTTGACCTCAATGGGCTTAAATGGATGTTATTCGATGATATCTGACAAAGTTAGATGCAAACTCACTCAAATATATGAGAAATGTTGAAATTCGACTTCAAATTAGGAAGTTAGACTTTGAAAATTTTCAATTAACACAAAGTGACAGTTGACCTCAATGGGCTTCAGTGGATGTTATTCGATGATATCTGACAAAGTTACATGCAAACTCACTCAAATATATGCAAAATGTTGAAATTCGACATCAAATTAGGAAGTTAGACTTTGAAAAATTTAAATTAACACAAAGTGACAGTTGACCTCAATGGATTTTATTCGATGATATCTGACAAAGTTACATGCAAACTCACTCAAATATATGAGAAATGTTGAAATTCGACTTCAAATTAGGAAGATAGACCTTGAAAATTTTCAATTAACACAAAGTGACAGTTGACCTCAATGGACTTCAGTGGATGTTATTCGATGATATCTGACAAAGTTACATGCAAACTCACTCAAATATATGCAAAATGTTGAAATTCGACATCAAATTAGGAAGTTAGACTTTGAAAATTTTAAATTAACACAAAGTGACAGTTGACCTCAATAGGCTTCATTGGATGTTATTCGATGATATCTGACAAAGTTACATGCAAACTCACTCAAATATATGAGAAATGTTGAAATTCGACTCCAAATTAGGAAGTTAGACTTTGAAAATTTTCAATTAACACAAAGTGACAGTTGACCTCAATGGGCTTCATTGGATATTATTCGATGATATCTGACAAAGTTACATGCAAACTCACTCAAATATATGAGAAATGTTGAAATTCGACATCAAATTAGGAAGTTAGACTTTGAAAAATTTAAATCAACACAAAGTGACAGTTGACCTCAATGGGCTTAAATGGATGTTATTCGATGATATCTGACAAAGTTAGATGCAAACTCACTCAAATATATGAGAAATGTTGAAATTCGACTTCAAATTAGGAAGTTAGACTTTGAAAATTTTCAATTAACACAAAGTGACAGTTGACCTCAATGGGCTTCAGTGGATGTTATTCGATGATATCTGACAAAGTTACATGCAAACTCACTCAAATATATGCAAAATGTTGAAATTCGACATCAAATTAGGAAGTTAGACTTTGAAAAATTTAAATTAACACAAAGTGACAGTTGACCTCAATGGGCTCCATTGGATGTTATTCGATGATATCTGACAAAGTTACATACAAACTCATTCAAATATATGAGAAATGTTGAAATTCGACTTCAAATTAGGAAGTTAGACTTTGAAAATTTTCAATTAACACAAAGTGACAGTTGACCTCAATGGACTTAAATGGATGTTATTCGATGATATCTGACAAAGTAAGATGCAAACTCACTCAAATATATGAGAAATGTTGAAATTCGACTTCAAATTAGGAAGTTAGACTTTGAAAATTTTCAATTAACACAAAGTGACAGTTGACCTCAATGGGCTTAAATGGATGTTATTCGATGATATCTGACAAAGTTAGATGCAAACTCACTCAAATATATGAGAAATGTTGAAATTCGACTTCAAATTAGGAAGTTAGACTTTGAAAATTTTCAATTAACACAAAGTGACAGTTGACCTCAATGGGCTTAAATGGATGTTATTCGATGATATCTGACAAAGTTAGATGCAAACTCACTCAAATATATGAGAAATGTTGAAATTCGACTTCAAATTATGAAGTTAGACTTTGAAAATTTTCAATTAACACAAAGTGACAGTTGACCTCAATGGGCTTAAATGGATGTTATTCGATGATATCTGACAAAGTTACATGCAAACTCACTCAAATATATGAGAAATGTTGAAATTCGACTTCAAATTAGGAAGTTAGACTTTGAAAATTTTCAATTAACACAAAGTGACAGTTGACCTCAATGGGCTTAAATGGATGTTATTCGATGATATCTGACAAAGTTACATGCAAACTCACTCAAATATATGAGAAATGTTGAAATTCGACTTCAAATTAGGAAGTTAGACTTTGAAAATTTTCAATTAACACAAAGTGACAGTTGACCTCAATGGGCTTAAATGGATGTTATTCGATGATATCTGACAAAGTTAGATGCAAACTCACTCAAATATATGAGAAATGTTGAAATTCGACTTCAAATTATGAAGTTAGACTTTGAAAATTTTCAATTAACACAAAGTGACAGTTGACCTCAATGGGCTTAAATGGATGTTATTCGATGATATCTGACAAAGTTACATGCAAACTCACTCAAATATATGAGAAATGTTGAAATTCGACTTCAAATTAGGAAGTTAGACTTTGAAAATTTTCAATTAACACAAAGTGACAGTTGACCTCAATGGGCTTAAATGGATGTTATTCGATGATATCTGACAAAGTTAGATGCAAACTCACTCAAATATATGAGAAATGTTGAAATTCGACTTCAAATTAGGAAGTTAGACTTTGAAAATTTTCAATTAACACAAAGTGACAGTTGACCTCAATGGGCTTAAATGGATGTTATTCGATGATATCTGACATAGTTACATGCAAACTCACTCAAATATATGATAAATGTTGAAATTCGACTTCAAATTAGGAAGATAGACCTTGAAAATTTTCAATTAACACAAAGTGACAGTTGACCTCAATGGGCTTCAGTGGATGTTATTCGATGATATCTGACAAAGTTACATGCAAACTCACTCAAATATATGCAAAATGTTGAAATTCGACATCAAATTAGGAAGTTAGACTTTGAAAAATTTAAATTAACACAAAGTGACAGTTGACCTCAATGGGCTCCATTGGATGTTATTCGATGATATCTGACAAAGTTACATACAAACTCATTCAAATATATGAGAAATGTTGAAATTCGACTTCAAATTAGGAAGTTAGACTTTGAAAATTTTCAATTAACACAAAGTGACAGTTGACCTCAATGGACTTAAATGGATGTTATTCGATGATATCTGACAAAGTAAGATGCAAACTCACTCAAATATATGAGAAATGTTGAAATTCGACTTCAAATTAGGAAGTTAGACTTTGAAAATTTTCAATTAACACAAAGTGACAGTTGACCTCAATGGGCTTAAATGGATGTTATTCGATGATATCTGACAAAGTTAGATGCAAACTCACTCAAATATATGAGAAATGTTGAAATTCGACTTCAAATTAGGAAGTTAGACTTTGAAAATTTTCAATTAACACAAAGTGACAGTTGACCTCAATGGGCTTAAATGGATGTTATTCGATGATATCTGACAAAGTTACATGCAAACTCACTCAAATATATGAGAAATGTTGAAATTCGACTTCAAATTAGGAAGATAGACCTTGAAAATTTTCAATTAACACAAAGTGACAGTTGACCTCAATGGGCTTTAGTGGATGTTATTCGATGATATCTGACAAAGTTACATGCAAACTCACTCAAATATATGCAAAATGTTGAAATTCGACATCAAATTAGGAAGTTAGACTTTGAAAATTTTAAATTAACACAAAGTGACAGTTGACCTCAATGGGCTCCATTGGATGTTATTCGATGATATCTGACAAAGTTACATGCAAACTCATTCAAATATATGAGAAATGTTGAAATTCGACTTCAAATTAGGAAGTTAGACTTTGAAAATTTTCAATTAACACAAAGTGACAGTTGACATCAATGGACTTAAATGGATGTTATTCGATGATATCTGACAAAGTAAGATGCAAACTCACTCAAATATATGAGAAATGTTGAAATTCGACTTCAAATTGGGAAGATAGACCTTGAAAATTTTCAATTAACACAAAGTGACAGTTGACCTCAATGGGCTTCAGTGGATGTTATTCGATGATATCTGACAAAGTTACATGCAAACTCACTCAAATATATGCAAAATGTTGAAATTCGACATCAAATTAGGAAGTTAGACTTTGAATATTTTAAATTAACACAAAGTGACAGTTGACCTCAATGGGCTCCATTGGATGTTATTCGATGATATCTGACAAAGTTACATGCAAACTCGAGCAAATATATGAGAAATGTTGAAATTCGACTTCAAATTAGGAAGTTAGACTTTGAAAATTTTCAATTAACACAAAGTGACAGTTGACCTCAATGGACTTAAATGGATGTTATTCGATGATATCTGACAAAGTAAGATGCAAACTCACTCAAATATATGAGAAATGTTGAAATTCAACTTCAAATTGGGAAGATAGACTTTGAAAATTTTCAATTATTACAAAGTGACAATTGATCTCAATGGGATTCAATGGAAGTTATTCGATGATATCTGACAAAGTTAGTTGCAAACTCACTCAAATATATAAGGAATGTTGAAATTCAACTTCAAATTAGGAAGATAGACTTTGAAAATTTTCAATTAACACAAAGTGTCAGTTGTCCTCAATGGGCTTCAATGGACGTTATTCGATGATATCTGACAAAGTTACATGGAAACTCACTCAAATATATGAGAAATGTTGAAATTCGATTTCAAATTAGGAAGTTAGACTTTGAAAATTTTCAATTAACACAAAGTGACAGTTGACCTCAATGGATCTTATTCGATGATATCTGACAAAGTTACATGCAAACTCACTCAAATATATGAGAAATGTTGAAATTCGACTTCAAATTAGGAAGATAGACCTTGAAAATTTTCAATTAACACAAAGTGACAGTTGACCTCAATGGGCTTCAGTGGATGTTATTCGATGATATCTGACAAAGTTACATGCAAACTCACTCAAATATATGAGAAATGTTGAAATTCGACTTCAAATTAGGAAGTTAGACTTTGAAAATTTTCAATTAACACAAAGTGACAGTTGACCTCAATGGGCTTAAATGGATGTTATTCGATGATATCTGACAAAGTTAGATGCAAACTCACTCAAATATATGAGAAATGTTGAAATTCGACTTCAAATTGGGAAGATAGACTTTGAAAATTTTCAATTAACACAAAGTGACAGTTGACCTCAATGGGCTTCAGTGGATGTTATTCGATGATATCTGACAAAGTTACATGCAAACTCACTCAAATATATGCAAAATGTTGAAATTCGACTTCAAATTAGGAAGACAGACCTTGAAAATTTTCAATTAACACAAAGTGACAGTTGACCTCAATGGGCTTCAGTGGATGTTATTCGATGATATCTGACAAAGTTACATGGAAACTCACTCAAATATATGAGAAATGTTGAAATTCGACTTCAAATTGGGAAGATAGACTTTGAAAATTTTCAATTATTACAAAGTGACAATTGACCTGAATGGGATTCAATGGAAGTTATTCGATGATATCTGACAAAGTTAGTTGCAAACTCACTCAAATATATGAGAAATGTTGAAATTCGAGTTCAAATTAGGAAGTTAGACTTTGAAAATTTTCAATTAACACAAAGTGACAGTTGACCTCAATGGGCTTAAATGGATGTTATTCGATGATATCTGACAAAGTCAGATGCAAACTCACTCAAATATATGAGAAATGTTGAAATTCGACTTCAAATTAGGAAGTTAGACTTTGAAAATTTTCAATTAACACAAAGTGACAGTTGACCTCAATGGGCTTAAATGGATGTTATTCGATGATATCTGACAAAGTTACATGCAAACTCACTCAAATATATGAGAAATGTTGAAATTTGACTTCAAATTAGGAAGATAGACCTTGAAAATTTTCAATTAACACAAAGTGACAGTTGACCTCAATGGGCTTCAGTGGATGTTATTCGATGATATCTGACAAAGTTACATGCAAACTCAATCAAATATATGAGAAATGTTGAAATTCGACTTCAAATTAGGAAGTTAGACTTTGAAAATTTTCAATTAACACAAAGTGACAATTTGACCTCAATGGACTTAAATGGATGTTATTCGATGATATCTGACAAAGTAAGATGCAAACTCACTCAAATATATGAGAAATGTTGAAATTCGACTTCAAATTGGGAAGATAGACTTTGAAAATTTTCAATTATTACAAAGTGACAATTGACCTCAATGGGATTCAATGGAAGTTATTCGATGATATCTGACAAAGTTAGTTGCAAACTCACTCAAATATATAAGGAATGTTGAAATTCAACTTCAAATTAGGAAGATAGACTTTGAAAATTTTCAATTAACACAAAGTGACAGTTGACCTCAATGGATCTTATTCGATGATATCTGACAAACTTACATGCAAACTCACTCAAATATATGAGAAATGTTGAAATTCGACTTCAAATTAGGAAGATAGACCTTGAAAATTTTCAATTAACACAAAGTGACAGTTGACCTCAATGTGCTTCAGTGGATGTTATTCGATGATATCTGACAGAGTTACATGCGAAATCACTCAAATATATGAGAAATGTTGAAATTCGACTTCAAATTAGGAAGTTAGACTTTGAAAATTTTAAATTAACACAAAGTGACAGTTGACCTCAATGGGCTTAAATGGATGTTATTCGATGATATCTGACAAAGTTAGATACAAACTCACTCAAATATATGAGAAATGTTGAAATTCGACTTCAAATTGGGAAGATAGACTTTGAAAATTTCCAATTAACACAAAGTGACAGTTGACCTCAATGGGCTTCAGTGGATGTTATTCGATGATATCTGACAAAGTTACATGCAAAATCACTCAAATATATGCAAAATGTTGAAATTCGACTTCAAATTAGGAAGTTAGACTTTGAAAATTTTAAATTAACACAAAGTGACAGTTGACCTCAATGGGCTTAAATGGATGTTATTCGATGATATCTGACAAAGTTACATGCAAACTCACTCAAATATATGAAAAATGTTGAAATTCGACTTCAAATTAGGAAGTTAGACTTTGAAAATTTTCAATTAACACAAAGTGACAGTTGACCTCAATGGGCTTAAATGGATGTTATTCGATGATATCTGACAAAGTTACATGCAAACTCACTCAAATATATGAGAAATGTTGAAATTCGACTTCAAATTAGGAAGATAGACCTTGAAAATTTTCAATTAACACAAAGTGACAGTTGACCTCAATGGGCTTCAGTGGATGTTATTCGATGATATCTGACAAAGTTACATGCAAAATCACTCAAATATATGCAAAATGTTGAAATTCGACATCAAATTAGGAAGTTAGACTTTGATAAATTTAAATTAACACAAAGTGACAGATGACCTCAATGGGCTCCATTGGATGTTATTCGATGATATCTGACAAAGTTACATGCAAACTCATTCAAATATATGAGAAATGTTGAAATTCGACTTCAAATTAGGAAGTTAGACTTTGAAAATTTTCAATTAACACAAAGTGACAGTTGACCTCAATGGACTTAAATGGATGTTATTCGATGATATCTGACAAAGTAAGATGCAAACTCACTCAAATATATGAGAAATGTTGAAATTCGACTTCAAATTAGGAAGTTAGACTTTGAAAATTTTCAATTAACACAAAGTGACAGTTGACCTCAATGGGCTTAAATGGATGTTATTCGATGATATCTGACAAAGTTACATGCAAACTCACTCAAATATATGAGAAATGTTGAAATTTGACTTCAAATTAGGAAGATAGACCTTGAAAATTTTCAATTAACACAAAGTGACAGTTGACCTCAATGGGCTTCAGTGGATGTTATTCGATGATATCTGACAAAGTTACATGCAAAATCACTCAAATATATGCAAAATGTTGAAATTCGACATCAAATTAGGAAGTTAGACTTTGATAAATTTAAATTAACACAAAGTGACAGTTGACCTCAATGGGCTCCATTGGATGTTATTCGATGATATCTGACAAAGTTACATGCAAACTCATTCAAATATATGAGAAATGTTGAAATTCGACTTCAAATTAGGAAGTTAGACTTTGAAAATTTTCAATTAACACAAAGTGACAGTTGACCTCAATGGACTTAAATGGATGTTATTCGATGATATCTGACAAAGTTACATGCAAAATCACTCAAATATATGCAAAATGTTGAAATTCGACTTCAAATTAGGAAGATAGACCTTGAAAATTTTCAATTAACACAAAGTGACAGTTGACCTCAATGGGCTTCAGTGGATGTTATTCGATGATATCTGACAAAGTTACATGCAAAATCACTCAAATATATGCAAAATGTTGAAATTCGACATCAAATTAGGAAGTTAGACTTTGATAAATTTAAATTAACACAAAGTGACAGTTGACCTCAATGGGCTCCATTGGATGTTATTCGATGATATCTGACAAAGTTACATGCAAACTCATTCAAATATATGAGAAATGTTGAAATTCGACTTCAAATTAGGAAGTTAGACTTTGAAAATTTTCAATTAACACAAAGTGACAGTTGACCTCAATGGACTTAAATGGATGTTATTCGATGATATCTGACAAAGTAAGATGCAAACTCACTCAAATATATGAGAAATGTTGAAATTCGACTTCAAATTAGGAAGTTAGACTTTGAAAATTTTCAATTAACACAAAGTGACAGTTGACCTCAATGGGCTTCAGTGGATGTTATTCGATGATATCTGACAAAGTTACATGCAAACTCACTCAAATATATGCAAAATGTTGAAATTCGACATCAAATTAGGAAGTTAGACTTTGAAAATTTTAAATTAACACAAAGTGACAGTTGACCTCAATGGGCTCCATTGGATGTTATTCGATGATATCTGACAAAGTTACATGCAAACTCAATCAAATATATGAGAAATGTTGAAATTCGACTTCAAATTAGGAAGTTAGACTTTGAAAATTTTCAATTAACACAAAGTGACAGTTGACCTCAATGGACTTAAATGGATGTTATTCGATGATATCTGACAAAGTAAGATGCAAACTCACTCAAATATATGAGAAATGTTGAAATTCGACTTCAAATTGGGAAGATAGACTTTGAAAATTTTCAATTAACACAAAGTGACAGTTGACCTCAATGGGCTTAAATGGATGTTATTCGATGATATCTGACAAAGTTACATGCAAACTCACTCAAATATATGAGAAATGTTGAAATTCGACTTCAAATTAGGAAGATAGACCTTGAAAATTTTCAATTAACACAAAGTGACAGTTGACCTCAATGGGCTTCAGTGGATGTTATTCGATGATATCTGACAAAGTTACATGCAAAATCACTCAAATATATGCAAAATGTTGAAATTCGACATCAAATTAGGAAGTTAGACTTTGATAAATTTAAATTAACACAAAGTGACAGTTGACCTCAATGGGCTCCATTGGATGTTATTCGATGATATCTGACAAAGTTACATGCAAACTCATTCAAATATATGAGAAATGTTGAAATTCGACTTCAAATTAGGAAGTTAGACTTTGAAAATTTTCAATTAACACAAAGTGACAGTTGACCTCAATGGACTTAAATGGATGTTATTCGATGATATCTGACAAAGTAAGATGCAAACTCACTCAAATATATGAGAAATGTTGAAATTCGACTTCAAATTAGGAAGTTAGACTTTGAAAATTTTCAATTAACACAAAGTGACAGTTGACCTCAATGGGCTTAAATGGATGTTATTCGATGATATCTGACAAAGTTAGATACAAACTCACTCAAATATATGAGAAATGTTGAAATTCGACTTCAAATTAGGAAGTTAGACTTTGAAAATTTTCAATTAACACAAAGTGACAGTTGACCTCAATGGGCTTAAATGGATGTTATTAGATGATATCTGACTAAGTTACATGCAAACTCACTCAAATATATGAGAAATGTTGAAATTTGACTTCAAATTAGGAAGATAGACCTTGAAAATTTTCAATTAACACAAAGTGACAGTTGACCTCAATGGGCTTCAGTGGATGTTATTCGATGATATCTGACAAAGTTACATGCAAACTCACTCAAATATATGCAAAATGTTGAAATTCGACATCAAATTAGGAAGTTAGACTTTGAAAATTTTAAATTAACACAAAGTGACAGTTGACCTCAATGGGCTCCATTGGATGTTATTCGATGATATCTGACAAAGTTACATGCAAACTCAATCAAATATATGAGAAATGTTGAAATTCGACTTCAAATTAGGAAGTTAGACTTTGAAAATTTTCAATTAACACAAAGTGACAGTTGACCTCAATGGACTTAAATGGATGTTATTCGATGATATCTGACAAAGTAAGATGCAAACTCACTCAAATATATGAGAAATGTTGAAATTCGACTTCAAATTGGGAAGATAGACTTTGAAAATTTTCAATTATTACAAAGTGACAATTGACCTCAATGGGATTCAATGGAAGTTATTCGATGATATCTGACAAAGTTAGTTGCAAACTCACTCAAATATATAAGGAATGTTGAAATTCAACTTCAAATTAGGAAGATAGACTTTGAAAATTTTCAATTAACACAAAGTGTCAGTTGTCCTCAATGGGCTTCAATGGACGTTATTCGATGAAATCTGACAAAGTTACATGGAAACTCACTCAAATATATGAGAAATGTTGAAATTCGATTTCAAATTAGGAAGTTAGACTTTGAAAATTTTCAATTAACACAAAGTGACAGTTGACCTCAATGGATCTTATTCGATGATATCTGACAAAGTTACATGCAAACTCACTCAAATATATGAGAAATGTTGAAATTCGACTTCAAATTAGGAAGATAGACCTTGAAAATTTTCAATTAACACAAAGTGACAGTTGACCTCAATGGGCTTCAGTGGATGTTATTCGATGATATCTGACAAAGTTACATGCAAACTCACTCAAATATATGAGAAATGTTGAAATTCGACTTCAAATTAGGAAGTTAGACTTTGAAAATTTTCAATTAACACAAAGTGACAGTTGACCTCAATGGGCTTAAATGGATGTTATTCGATGATATCTGACAAAGTTAGATGCAAACTCACTCAAATATATGAGAAATGTTGAAATTCGACTTCAAATTAGGAAGTTAGACTTTGAAAATTTTCAATTAAGACACAAAGTGATAGTTGACCTCAATGGGCTTAAATGGATGTTATTCGATGATATCTGACAAAGTTAGATACAAACTCAATCAAATATATGAGAAATGTTGAAATTCGACTTCAAATTGGGAAGATAGACTTTGAAAATTTTCAATTAACACAAAGTGACAGTTGACCTCAATGGGCTTAAATGGATGTTATTCGATGATATCTGACAAAGTTAGATGCAAACTCACTCAAATATATGAGAAATGTTGAAATTCGACTTCAAATTAGGAAGTTAGACTTTGAAAATTTTCAATTAACACAAAGTGACAGTTGACCTCAATGGGCTTAAATGGATGTTATTCGATGATATCTGACAAAGTTACATGCAAACTCACTCAAATATATGAGAAATGTTGAAATTTGACTTCAAATTAGGAAGATAGACCTTGAAAATTTTCAGTTAACACAAAGTGACAGTTGACCTCAATGGGCTTCAGTGGATGTTATTCGATGATATCTGACAAAGTTACATGCAAACTCACTCAAATATATGCAAAATGTTGAAATTCGACATCAAATTAGGAAGTTAGACTTTGAAAATTTTAAATTAACACAAAGTGACAGTTGACCTCAATGGATCTTATTCGATGATATCTGACAAAGTTACATGCAAACTCACTCAAATATATGAGAAATGTTGAAATTCGACTTCAAATTAGGAAGTTAGACTTTGAAAATTTTCAATTAACACAAAGTGACAGTTGACCTCAATGGACTTAAATGGATGTTATTCGATGATATCTGACAAAGTAAGATGCAAACTCACTCAAATATATGAGAAATGTTGAAATTCAACTTCAAATTGGGAAGATAGACTTTGAAAATTTTCAATTATTACAAAGTGACAAGACCTCAATGGGATTCAATGGAAGTTATTCGATGATTTCTGACAAAGTTAGTTGCAAACTCACTCAAATATATAAGGAATGTTGAAATTCAACTTCAAATTAGGAAGATAGACTTTGAAAATTTTCAATTAACACAAAGTGTCAGTTGACCTCAATGGGCTTCAGTGGATGTTATTCGATGATATCTGACAAAGTTACATGCAAACTCACTCAAATATATGAGAAATGTTGAAATTCGACTTCAAATTAGGAAGATAGACCTTGAAAATTTTCAATTAACACAAAGTGACAGTTGACCTCAATGGGCTTCAGTGGATGTTATTCGATGATATCTGACAAAGTTACATGCAAAATCACTCAAATATATGCAAAATGTTGAAATTCGACATCAAATTAGGAAGTTAGACTTTGATAAATTTAAATTAACACAAAGTGACAGTTGACCTCAATGGGCTCCATTGGATGTTATTCGATGATATCTGACAAAGTTACATGCAAACTCATTCAAATATATGAGAAATGTTGAAATTCGACTTCAAATTAGGAAGTTAGACTTTGAAAATTTTCAATTAACACAAAGTGACAGTTGACCTCAATGGACTTAAATGGATGTTATTCGATGATATCTGACAAAGTAAGATGCAAACTCACTCAAATATATGAGAAATGTTGAAATTCGACTTCAAATTAGGAAGTTAGACTTTGAAAATTTTCAATTAACACAAAGTGACAGTTGACCTCAATGGGCTTAAATGGATGTTATTCGATGATATCTGACAAAGTTAGATACAAACTCACTCAAATATATGAGAAATGTTGAAATTCGACTTCAAATTAGGAAGTTAGACTTTGAAAATTTTCAATTAACACAAAGTGACAGTTGACCTCAATGGGCTTAAATGGATGTTATTCGATGATATCTGACTAAGTTACATGCAAACTCACTCAAATATATGAGAAATGTTGAAATTTGACTTCAAATTAGGAAGATAGACCTTGAAAATTTTCAATTAACACAAAGTGACAGTTGACCTCAATGGGCTTCAGTGGATGTTATTCGATGATATCTGACAAAGTTACATGCAAACTCACTCAAATATATGCAAAATGTTGAAATTCGACATCAAATTAGGAAGTTAGACTTTGAAAATTTTAAATTAACACAAAGTGACAGTTGACCTCAATGGGCTCCATTGGATGTTATTCGATGATATCTGACAAAGTTACATGCAAACTCAATCAAATATATGAGAAATGTTGAAATTCGACTTCAAATTAGGAAGTTAGACTTTGAAAATTTTCAATTAACACAAAGTGACAGTTGACCTCAATGGACTTAAATGGATGTTATTCGATGATATCTGACAAAGTAAGATGCAAACTCACTCAAATATATGAGAAATGTTGAAATTCGACTTCAAATTGGGAAGATAGACTTTGAAAATTTTCAATTATTACAAAGTGACAATTGACCTCAATGGGATTCAATGGAAGTTATTCGATGATATCTGACAAAGTTAGTTGCAAACTCACTCAAATATATAAGGAATGTTGAAATTCAACTTCAAATTAGGAAGATAGACTTTGAAAATTTTCAGTTAACACAAAGTGTCAGTTGTCCTCAATGGGCTTCAATGGACGTTATTCGATGAAATCTGACAAAGTTACATGGAAACTCACTCAAATATATGAGAAATGTTGAAATTCGATTTCAAATTAGGAAGTTAGACTTTGAAAATTTTCAATTAACACAAAGTGACAGTTGACCTCAATGGATCTTATTCGATGATATCTGACAAAGTTACATGCAAACTCACTCAAATATATGAGAAATGTTGAAATTCGACTTCAAATTAGGAAGATAGACCTTGAAAATTTTCAATTAACACAAAGTGACAGTTGACCTCAATGGGCTTCAGTGGATGTTATTCGATGATATCTGACAAAGTTACATGCAAACTCACTCAAATATATGAGAAATGTTGAAATTCGACTTCAAATTAGGAAGTTAGACTTTGAAAATTTTCAATTAACACAAAGTGACAGTTGACCTCAATGGGCTTAAATGGATGTTATTCGATGATATCTGACAAAGTTAGATGCAAACTCACTCAAATATATGAGAAATGTTGAAATTCGACTTCAAATTAGGAAGTTAGACTTTGAAAATTTTCAATTAAGACACAAAGTGATAGTTGACCTCAATGGGCTTAAATGGATGTTATTCGATGATATCTGACAAAGTTAGATACAAACTCAATCAAATATATGAGAAATGTTGAAATTCGACTTCAAATTAGGAAGTTAGACTTTGAAAATTTTCAATTAACACAAAGTGACAGTTGACCTCAATGGGCTTAAATGGATGTTATTCGATGATATCTGACAAAGTTAGATGCAAACTCACTCAAATATATGAGAAATGTTGAAATTCGACTTCAAATTAGGAAGTTAGACTTTGAAAATTTTCAATTAACACAAAGTGACAGTTGACCTCAATGGATCTTATTCGATGATATCTGACAAAGTTACATGCAAACTCACTCAAATATATGAGAAATGTTGAAATTCGACTTCAAATTAGGAAGATAGACCTTGAAAATTTTCAATTAACACAAAGTGACAGTTGACCTCAATGGGCTTCAGTGGATGTTATTCGATGATATCTGACAAAGTTACATGCAAACTCACTCAAATATATGAGAAATGTTGAAATTCGACTTCAAATTAGGAAGTTAGACTTTGAAAATTTTCAATTAACACAAAGTGACAGTTGACCTCAATGGGCTTAAATGGATGTTATTCGATGATATCTGACAAAGTTAGATGCAAACTCACTCAAATATATGAGAAATGTTGAAATTCGACTTCAAATTGGGAAGATAGACTTTGAAAATTTTCAATTAACACAAAGTGACAGTTGACCTCAATGGGCTCCAGTGGATGTTATTCGATGATATCTGACAAAGTTACATGCAAACTCACTCAAATATATGCAAAATGTTGAAATTCGACTTCAAATTAGGAAGTTAGACTTTGAAAATTTTCAATTAACACAAAGTGACAGTTGACCTCAATGGGCTTAAATGGATGTTATTCGATGATATCTGACAAAGTTAGATGCAAACTCACTCAAATATATGAGAAATGTTGAAATTCGACTTCAAATTAGGAAGTTAGACTTTGAAAATTTTCAATTAACACAAAGTGACAGTTGACCTCAATGGGCTTAAATGGATGTTATTCGATGATATCTGACATAGTTACATGCAAACTCACTCAAATATATGATAAATGTTGAAATTCGACTTCCAATTAGGAAGATAGACCTTGAAAATTTTCAATTAACACAAAGTGACAGTTGACCTCAATGGGCTTCAGTGGATGTTATTCGATGATATCTGACAAAGTTACATGCAAACTCACTCAAATATATGCAAAATGTTGAAATTCGACATCAAATTAGGAAGTTAGACTTTGAAAAATTTAAATTAACACAAAGTGACAGTTGACCTCAATGGGCTCCATTGGATGTTATTCGATGATATCTGACAAAGTTACATACAAACTCATTCAAATATATGAGAAATGTTGAAATTCGACTTCAAATTAGGAAGTTAGACTTTGAAAATTTTCAATTAACACAAAGTGACAGTTGACCTCAATGGACTTAAATGGATGTTATTCGATGATATCTGACAAAGTAAGATGCAAACTCACTCAAATATATGAGAAATGTTGAAATTCGACTTCAAATTAGGAAGTTAGACTTTGAAAATTTTCAATTAACACAAAGTGACAGTTGACCTCAATGGGCTTAAATGGATGTTATTCGATGATATCTGACAAAGTTACATGCAAACTCACTCAAATATATGAGAAATGTTGAAATTCGACTTCAAATTAGGAAGATAGACCTTGAAAATTTTCAATTAACACAAAGTGACAGTTGACCTCAATGGGCTTCAGTGGATGTTATTCGATGATATCTGACAAAGTTACATGCAAACTCACTCAAATATATGCAAAATGTTGAAATTCGACATCAAATTAGGAAGTTAGACTTTGAAAATTTTCAATTAACACAAAGTGACAGTTGACCTCAATGGGCTCCATTGGATGTTATTCGATGATATCTGACAAAGTTACATGCAAACTCACTCAAATATATGCAAAATGTTGAAATTCGACTTCAAATTAGGAAGTTAGACTTTGAAAATTTTCAATTAACACAAAGTGACAGTTGACCTCAATGGGCTTGAATGGATGTTATTCGATGATATCTGACAAAGTTAGATGCAAACTCACTCAAATATATGAGAAATGTTGAAATTCGACTTCAAATTAGGAAGTTAGACTTTGAAAATTTTCAATTAACACAAAGTGACAGTTGACCTCAATGGGCTTAAATGGATGTTATTCGATGATATCTGACAAAGTTACATGCAAACTCACTCAAATATATGAGAAATGTTGAAATTCGACTTCAAATTAGGAAGTTAGACTTTGAAAATTTTCAATTAACATAAAGTGACAGTTGACCTCAATGGGCTTAAATGGATGTTATTCGATGATATCTGACATAGTTACATGCAAACTCACTCAAATATATGATAAATGTTGAAATTCGACTTCAAATTAGGAAGATAGACCTTGAAAATTTTCAATTAACACAAAGTGACAGTTGACCTCAATGGGCTTCAGTGGATGTTATTCGATGATATCTGACAAAGTTACATGCAAACTCACTCAAATATATGCAAAATGTTGAAATTCGACATCAAATTAGGAAGTTAGACTTTGAAAAATTTAAATTAACACAAAGTGACAGTTGACCTCAATGGGCTCCATTGGATGTTATTCGATGATATCTGACAAAGTTACATACAAACTCATTCAAATATATGAGAAATGTTGAAATTCGACTTCAAATTAGGAAGTTAGACTTTGAAAATTTGCAATTAACACAAAGTGACAGTTGACCTCAATGGACTTAAATGGATGTTATTCGATGATATCTGACAAAGTAAGATGCAAACTCACTCAAATATATGAGGAATGTTGAAATTCGACTTCAAATTAGGAAGTTAGACTTTGAAAATTTTCAATTAACAGAAAGTGACAGTTGACCTCAATGGGCTTAAATGGATGTTATTCGATGATATCTGACAAAGTTAGATGCAAACTCACTCAAATATATGAGAAATGTTGAAATTCGACTTCAAATTAGGAAGTTAGACTTTGAAAATTTTCAATTAACACAAAGTGACAGTTGACCTCAATGGGCTTAAATGGATGTTATTCGATGATATCTGACAAAGTTACATGCAAACTCACTCAAATATATGAGAAATGTTGAAATTCGACTTCAAATTAGGAAGTTAGACTTTGAAAATTTTCAATTAACACAAAGTGACAGTTGACCTCAATGGGCTCCATTGGATGTTATTCGATGATATCTGACAAAGTTACATGCAAACTCACTCAAATATATGCAAAATGTTGAAATTCGACTTCAAATTAGGAAGTTAGACTTTGAAAATTTTCAATTAACACAAAGTGACAGTTGACCTCAATGGGCTTGAATGGATGTTATTCGATGATATCTGACAAAGTTAGATGCAAACTCACTCAAATATATGAGAAATGTTGAAATTCGACTTCAAATTAGGAAGTTAGACTTTGAAAATTTTCAATTAACACAAAGTGACAGATGACCTCAATGGGCTTAAATGGATGTTATTCGATGATATCTGACAAAGTTACATGCAAACTCACTCAAATATATGAGAAATGTTGAAATTCGACTTCAAATTAGGAAGTTAGACTTTGAAAATTTTCAATTAACATAAAGTGACAGTTGACCTCAATGGGCTTAAATGGATGTTATTCGATGATATCTGACATAGTTACATGCAAACTCACTCAAATATATGATAAATGTTGAAATTCGACTTCAAATTAGGAAGATAGACCTTGAAAATTTTCAATTAACACAAAGTGACAGTTGACCTCAATGGGCTTCAGTGGATGTTATTCGATGATATCTGACAAAGTTACATGCAAACTCACTCAAATATATGCAAAATGTTGAAATTCGACATCAAATTAGGAAGTTAGACTTTGAAAAATTTAAATTAACACAAAGTGACAGTTGACCTCAATGGGCTCCATTGGATGTTATTCGATGATATCTGACAAAGTTACATACAAACTCATTCAAATATATGAGAAATGTTGAAATTCGACTTCAAATTAGGAAGTTAGACTTTGAAAATTTGCAATTAACACAAAGTGACAGTTGACCTCAATGGACTTAAATGGATGTTATTCGATGATATCTGACAAAGTAAGATGCAAACTCACTCAAATATATGAGGAATGTTGAAATTCGACTTCAAATTAGGAAGTTAGACTTTGAAAATTTTCAATTAACAGAAAGTGACAGTTGACCTCAATGGGCTTAAATGGATGTTATTCGATGATATCTGACAAAGTTAGATGCAAACTCACTCAAATATATGAGAAATGTTGAAATTCGACTTCAAATTAGGAAGTTAGACTTTGAAAATTTTCAATTAACACAAAGTGACAGTTGACCTCAATGGGCTTAAATGGATGTTATTCGATGATATCTGACAAAGTTACATGCAAACTCACTCAAATATATGAGAAATGTTGAAATTCGACTTCAAATTAGGAAGTTAGACTTTGAAAATTTTCAATTAACACAAAGTGACAGTTGACCTCAATGGGCTTAAATGGATGTTATTCGATGATATCTGACAAAGTTACATGCAAACTCACTCAAATATATGAGAAATGTTGAAATTCGACTTCAAATTAGGAAGTTAGACTTTGAAAATTTTCAATTAACATAAAGTGACAGTTGACCTCAATGGGCTTAAATGGATGTTATTCGATGATATCTGACATAGTTACATGCAAACTCACTCAAATATATGATAAATGTTGAAATTCGACTTCAAATTAGGAAGATAGACCTTGAAAATTTTCAATTAACACAAAGTGACAGTTGACCTCAATGGGCTTCAGTGGATGTTATTCGATGATATCTGACAAAGTTACATGCAAACTCACTCAAATATATGCAAAATGTTGAAATTCGACATCAAATTAGGAAGTTAGACTTTGAAAAATTTAAATTAACACAAAGTGACAGTTGACCTCAATGGGCTCCATTGGATGTTATTCGATGATATCTGACAAAGTTACATACAAACTCATTCAAATATATGAGAAATGTTGAAATTCGACTTCAAATTAGGAAGTTAGACTTTGAAAATTTGCAATTAACACAAAGTGACAGTTGACCTCAATGGACTTAAATGGATGTTATTCGATGATATCTGACAAAGTAAGATGCAAACTCACTCAAATATATGAGGAATGTTGAAATTCGACTTCAAATTAGGAAGTTAGACTTTGAAAATTTTCAATTAACAGAAAGTGACAGTTGACCTCAATGGGCTTAAATGGATGTTATTCGATGATATCTGACAAAGTTAGATGCAAACTCACTCAAATATATGAGAAATGTTGAAATTCGACTTCAAATTAGGAAGTTAGACTTTGAAAATTTTCAATTAACACAAAGTGACAGTTGACCTCAATGGGCTTAAATGGATGTTATTCGATGATATCTGACAAAGTTACATGCAAACTCACTCAAATATATGAGAAATGTTGAAATTCGACTTCAAATTAGGAAGTTAGACTTTGAAAATTTTCAATTAACACAAAGTGACAGTTGACCTCAATGGGCTTAAATGGATGTTATTCGATGATATCTGACAAAGTTACATGCAAACTCACTCAAATATATGAGAAATGTTGAAATTCGACTTCAAATTAGGAAGTTAGACTTTGAAAATTTTCAATTAACACAAAGTGACAGTTGACCTCAATGGGCTTAAATGGATGTTATTCGATGATATCTGACAAAGTTACATGCAAACTCACTCAAATATATGAGAAATGTTGAAATTCGACTTCAAATTAGGAAGTTAGACTTTGAAAATTTTCAATTAACATAAAGTGACAGTTGACCTCAATGGGCTTAAATGGATGTTATTCGATGATATCTGACATAGTTACATGCAAACTCACTCAAATATATGATAAATGTTGAAATTCGACTTCAAATTAGGAAGATAGACCTTGAAAATTTTCAATTAACACAAAGTGACAGTTGACCTCAATGGGCTTCAGTGGATGTTATTCGATGATATCTGACAAAGTTACATGCAAACTCACTCAAATATATGCAAAATGTTGAAATTCGACATCAAATTAGGAAGTTAGACTTTGAAAAATTTAAATTAACACAAAGTGACAGTTGACCTCAATGGACTTAAATGGATGTTATTCGATGATATCTGACAAAGTAAGATGCAAACTCACTCAAATATATGAGGAATGTTGAAATTCGACTTCAAATTAGGAAGTTAGACTTTGAAAATTTTCAATTAACACAAAGTGACAGTTGACCTCAATGGGCTTAAATGGATGTTATTCGATGATATCTGACAAAGTTACATGCAAACTCACTCAAATATATGAGAAATGTTGAAATTCGACTTCAAATTAGGAAGTTAGACTTTGAAAATTTTCAATTAACACAAAGTGACAGTTGACCTCAATGGGCTTAAATGGATGTTATTCGATGATATCTGACAAAGTTACATGCAAACTCACTCAAATATATGAGAAATGTTGAAATTCGACTTCAAATTAGGAAGTTAGACTTTGAAAATTTTCAATTAACATAAAGTGACAGTTGACCTCAATGGGCTTAAATGGATGTTATTCGATGATATCTGACAAAGTAAGATGCAAACTCACTCAAATATATGAGAAATGTTGAAATTCGACTTCAAATTGGGAAGATAGACTTTGAAAATTTTCAATTATTACAAAGTGACTGTTGACCTCAATGGGATTCAATGGAAGTTATTCGATGATATCTGAAAAAGTTAGTTGCAAACTCACTCAAATATATAAGGAATGTTGAAATTCAACTACAAATTAGGAAGATAGACTTTGAAAATTTTCAATTAACACAAAGTGTCAGTTGTTCTCAATGGGCTTCAATGGATGTTATTCGATGATATCTGACAAAGTTACATACAAACTCATTCAAATATATGAGAAATGTTGAAATTCGACTTCAAATTAGGAAGTTAGACTTTGAAAATTTTCAATTAACACAAAGTGACAGTTGACCTCAATGGACTTAAATGGATGTTATTCGATGATATCTGACAAAGTAAGATGCAAACTCACTCAAATATATGAGAAATGTTGAAATTCGACTTCAAATTAGGAAGTTAGACTTTGAAAATTTTCAATTATTACAAAGTGACTGTTGACCTCAATGGGATTCAATGGAAGTTATTCGATGATATCTGAAAAAGTTAGTTGCAAACTCACTCAAATATATAAGGAATGTTGAAATTCAACTACAAATTAGGAAGATAGACTTTGAAAATTTTCAATTAACACAAAGTGTCAGTTGTTCTCAATGGGCTTCAATGGATGTTATTCGATGATATCTGACAAAGTAACATGCAAACTCACTCAAATATATGAGAAATGTTGAAATTCGACTTCAAATTAGGAAGATAGACCTTGAAAATTTTCAATTAACACAAAGTGACAGTTGACCTCAATGGGCTTCAGTGGATGTTATTCGATGATATCTGACAAAGTTACATGCAAACTCACTCAAATATATGCAAAATGTTGAAATTCGACATCAAATTAGGAAGTTAGACTTTGAAAATTTTCAATTAACACAAAGTGACAGTTGACCTCAATGGGCTCCATTGGATGTTATTCGATGATATCTGACAAAGTTACATGCAAACTCACTCAAATATATGCAAAATGTTGAAATTCGACTTCAAATTAGGAAGTTAGACTTTGAAAATTTTCAATTAACACAAAGTGACAGTTGACCTCAATGGGCTTAAATGGATGTTATTCGATGATATCTGACAAAGTTACATGCAAACTCACTCAAATATATGAGAAATGTTGAAATTCGACTTCAAATTAGGAAGATAGACCTTGAAAATTTTCAATTAACACAAAGTGACAGTTGACCTCAATGGGCTTCAGTGGATGTTATTCGATGATATCTGACAAAGTTACATGCAAACTCACTCAAATATATGCAAAATGTTGAAATTCGAGATCAAATTAGGAAGTTAGACTTTGAAAATTTTCAATTAACACAAAGTGACAGTTGACCTCAATGGGCTCCATTGGATGTTATTCGATGATATCTGACATAGTTACATGCAAACTCACTCAAATATATGATAAATGTTGAAATTCGACTTCAAATTAGGAAGATAGACCTTGAAAATTTTCAATTAACACAAAGTGACAGTTGACCTCAATGGGCTTCAGTGGATGTTATTCGATGATATCTGACAAAGTTACATGCAAACTCACTCAAATATATGCAAAATGTTGAAATTCGACATCAAATTAGGAAGTTAGACTTTGAAAAATTTAAATTAACACAAAGTGACAGTTGACCTCAATGGGCTCCATTGGATGTTATTCGATGATATCTGACAAAGTTACATACAAACTCATTCAAATATATGAGAAATGTTGAAATTCGACTTCAAATTAGGAAGTTAGACTTTGAAAATTTGCAATTAACACAAAGTGACAGTTGACCTCAATGGACTTAAATGGATGTTATTCGATGATATCTGACAAAGTAAGATGCAAACTCACTCAAATATATGAGGAATGTTGAAATTCGACTTCAAATTAGGAAGTTAGACTATGAAAATTTTCAATTAACACAAAGTGACAGTTGACCTCAATGGGCTTAAATGGATGTTATTCGATGATATCTGACAAAGTTACATGCAAACTCACTCAAATATATGAGAAATGTTGAAATTCGACTTCAAATTAGGAAGTTAGACTTTGAAAATTTTCAATTAACACAAAGTGACAGTTGACCTCAATGGACTTAAATGGATGTTATTCGATGATATCTGACAAAGTAAGATGCAAACTCACTCAAATATATGAGAAATGTTGAAATTCGACTTCAAATTGGGAAGATAGACTTTGAAAATTTTCAATTATTACAAAGTGACTGTTGACCTCAATGGGATTCAATGGAAGTTATTCGATGATATCTGAAAAAGTTAGTTGCAAACTCACTCAAATATATAAGGAATGTTGAAATTCAACTACAAATTAGGAAGATAGACTTTGAAAATTTTCAATTAACACAAAGTGTCAGTTGTTCTCAATGGGCTTCAATGGATGTTATTCGATGATATCTGACAAAGTTACATACAAACTCATTCAAATATATGAGAAATGTTGAAATTCGACTTCAAATTAGGAAGTTAGACTTTGAAAATTTTCAATTAACACAAAGTGACAGTTGACCTCAATGGACTTAAATGGATGTTATTCGATGATATCTGACAAAGTAAGATGCAAACTCACTCAAATATGTGAGAAATGTTGAAATTCGACTTCAAATTAGGAAGTTTGACTTTGAAAATTTTCAATTAACACAAAGTGACAGTTGACCTCAATGGGCTTAAATGGATGTTATTCGATGATATTTGACAAAGTTAGATGCAAACTCACTCAAATATATGAGAAATGTTGAAATTCGTCTTCAAATTAGGAAGTTAGACTTTGAAAATTTTCAATTAACACAAAGTGACAGTTGACCTCAATGGGCTTAAATGGATGTTATTCGATGATATCTGACAAAGTTACATGCAAACTCACTCAAATATATGAGAAATGTTGAAATTCGACTTCAAATTAGGAAGATAGACCTTGAAAATTTTCAATTAACACAAAGTGACAGTTGACCTCAATGGGCTCCATTGGATGTTATTCGATGATATCTGACAAAGTTACATGCAAACTCACTCAAATATATGCAAAATGTTGAAATTCGACTTCAAATTAGGAAGTTAGACTTTGAAAATTTTCAATTAACACAAAGTGACAGTTGACCTCAATGGGCTTAAATGGATGTTATTCGATGATATCTGACAAAGTTAGATGCAAACTCACTCAAATATATGAGAAATGTTGAAATTCGACTTCAAATTAGGAAGTTAGACTTTGAAAATTTTCAATTAACACAAAGTGACAGTTGACCTCAATGGGCTTAAATGGATGTTATTCGATGATATCTGACAAAGTTACATGTAAACTCACTCAAATATATGAGAAATGTTGAAATTCGACTTCAAATTAGGAAGTTAGACTTTGAAAATTTTCAATTAACACAAAGTGACAGTTGACCTCAATGGGCTTAAATGGATGTTATTCGATGATATCTGACATAGTTACATGCAAACTCACTCAAATATATGATAAATGTTGAAATTCGACTTCAAATTAGGAAGATAGACCTTGAAAATTTTCAATTAACACAAAGTGACAGTTGACCTCAATGGGCTTCAGTGGATGTTATTCGATGATATCTGACAAAGTTACATGCAAACTCACTCAAATATATGCAAAATGTTGAAATTCGACATCAAATTAGGAAGTTAGACTTTGAAAAATTTAAATTAACACAAAGTGACAGTTGACCTCAATGGGCTCCATTGGATGTTATTCGATGATATCTGACAAAGTTACATACAAACTCATTCAAATATATGAGAAATGTTGAAATTCGACTTCAAATTAGGAAGTTAGACTTTGAAAATTTTCAATTAACACAAAGTGACAGTTGACCTCAATGGACTTAAATGGATGTTATTCGATGATATCTGACAAAGTAAGATGCAAACTCACTCAAATATATGAGAAATGTTGAAATTCGACTTCAAATTAGGAAGTTAGACTTTGAAAATTTTCAATTAACACAAAGTGACAGTTGACCTCAATGGGCTTAAATGGATGTTATTCGATGATATCTGACAAAGTTAGATGCAAACTCACTCAAATATATGAGAAATGTTGAAACTCGACTTCAAATTAGGAAGTTAGACTTTGAAAATTTTCAATTAACACAAAGTGACAGTTGACCTCAATGGGCTTAAATGGATGTTATTCGATGATATCTGACAAAGTTACATGCAAACTCACTCAAATATATGAGAAATGTTGAAATTCGACTTCAAATTAGGAAGATAGACCTTGAAAATTTTCAATTAACACAAAGTGACAGTTGACCTCAATGGGCTTCAGTGGATGTTATTCGATGATATCTGACAAAGTTACATGCAAACTCACTCAAATATATGCAAAATGTTGAAATTCGACATCAAATTAGGAAGTTAGACTTTGAAAATTTTAAATTAACACAAAGTGACAGTTGACCTCAATGGGCTCCATTGGATGTTATTCGATGATATCTGACAAAGTTACATGCAAACTCATTCAAATATATGAGAAATGTTGAAATTCGACTTCAAATTAGGAAGTTAGACTTTGAAAATTTTAAATTAACACAAAGTGACAGTTGACCTCAATGGGCTCCATTGGATGTTATTCGATGATATCTGACAAAGTTAGTTGCAAACTCAATCAAATATATAAGGAATGTTGAAATTCAACTTCAAATTAGGAAGATAGACTTTGAAAATTTTCAATTAACACAAAGTGACAGTTGTCCTCAATTGGCTTCAATGGACGTTATTCGATGATATCTGACAAAGTTACTTGGAAACTCACTCAAATATATGAGAAATGTTGAAATTCGATTTCAAATTAGGAAGTTAGACTTTGAAAATTTTCAATTAACACAAAGTGCCAGTTGACCTCAATGGGCTTAAATGGATGTTATTCGATGATATCTGACAAAGTTACATGCAAACTCACTCAAATATATGAGAAATGTTGAAATTCGACTTCAAATTAGGAAGATAGACCTTGAAAATTTTCAATTAACACAAAGTGACAGTTGACCTCAATGGGCTTCAGTGGATGTTATTCGATGATATCTGACAAAGTTACATGCAAACTCACTCAAATATATGCAAAATGTTGAAATTCGACATCAAATTAGGAAGTTAGACTTTGAAAATTTTAAATTAACACAAAGTGACAGTTGACCTCAATGGGCTCCATTGGATGTTATTCGATGATATCTGACAAAGTTACATGCAAACTCATTCAAATATTTGAGAAATGTTGAAATTCGACTTCAAATTAGGAAGTTAGACTTTGAAAATTTTCAATTAACACAAAGTGACAGTTGACCTCAATGGACTTAAATGGATGTTATTCGATGATATCTGACAAAGTAAGATGCAAATTCACTCAAATATATGAGAAATGTTGAAATTCGACTTCAAATTGGGAAGATAGACTTTGAAAATTTTCAATTATTACAAAGTGACAGTTGACCTCAATGGGATTCAATGGAAGTTATTCGATGATATCTGACAAAGTTAGTTGCAAACTCACTCAAATATATAAGGAATGTTGAAATTCAACTTCAAATTAGGAAGATAGACTTTGAAAATTTTCAATTAACACAAAGTGTCAGTTGTCCTCAATGGGCTTCAATGGACGTTATTCGATGATATCTGACAAAGTTACATGGAAACTCACTCAAATATATGAGAAATGTTGAAATTCGACTTCAAATTAGGAAGATAGACCTTGAAAATTTTCAATTAACACAAAGTGACAGTTGACCTCAATGGGCTTCAGTGGATGTTATTCGATGATATCTGACAAAGTTACATGCAAACTCACTCAAATATATGAGAAATGTTGAAATTCGACTTCAAATTAGGAAGTTAGACTTTGAAAATTTTCAATTAACACAAAGTGACAGTTGACCTCAATGGACTTAAATGGATGTTATTCGATGATATCTGACAAAGTTAGATGCAAACTCACTCAAATATATGAGAAATGTTGAAATTCGACTTCAAATTGGGAAGATAGACTTTGAAAATTTTCAATTAACACAAAGTGACAGTTGACCTCAATGGGCTTCAGTGGATGTTATTCGATGATATCTGACAAAGTTACATGCAAACTCACTCAAATATATGCAAAATGTTGAAATTCGACATCAAATTAGGAAGTTAGACTCTGAAAATTTTAAATTAACACAAAGTGACAGTTGACCTCAATGGGCTTCATTGGATGTTATTCGATGATATCTGACAAAGTTACATGCAAACTCACTCAAATATATGAGAAATGTTGAAATTCGACTTCAAATTAGGAAGTTAGACTTTGAAAATTTTCAACTAACACAAAGTGACAGTTGACCTCAATGGACTTAAATGGATGTTATTCGATGATATCTGACAAAGTAAGATGCAAACTCACTCAAATATATGAGAAATGTTGAAATTCGACTTCAATTTGGGAAGATAGACTTTGAAAATTTTCAATTATTACAAAGTGACAGTTGACCTCAATGGGATTCAATGGAAGTTATTCGATGATATCTGACAAAGTTAGTTGCAAACTCACTCAAATATATGAGGAATGTTGAAATTCAACTTCAAATTAGGAAGATAGACTTTGAAAATTTTCAATTAACACAAAGTGACAGTTGTCCTCAATGGGCTTCAATGGACGTTATTCGATGATATCTGACAAAGTTACATGGAAACTCACTCAAATATATGAGTAATGGTGGAATTCGATTCCAAATTAGGAAGTTAGACTTTGAAAATTTTGAATTAACACAAAGTGACAGTTGACCTCAATGGGATTCAATGGAAGTTATTCGATGATATCTGACAATGTTAGTTGCAAACTCACTCAAATATATAAGAAATGTTGAAGTTCAACTTCAAATTAGGAAGATAGACTTTGAAAATTTTCAATTAACACAAAGTGACAGTTGTCCTCAATGGGCTTCAATGGACGTTATTCGATGATATCTGACAAAGTTACATGGAAACTCACTCAAATATATGAGAAATGTTGTAATTCGATTTCAAATTAGGAAGTTAGACTTTGAAAATTTTCAATTAACACAAGGTGCCAGTTGACCTCAATGGATCTTATTCGATGATATCTGACAAAGTTACATGCAAACTCACTCAAATATATGAGAAATGTTGAAATTCGACTTCAAATTAGGAAGATAGACCTTGAAAATTTTCAATTAACACAAAGTGACAGTTGACCTCAATGGGCTTCAGTGGATGTTATTCGATGATATCTGACAAAGTTACATGCAAACTCACTCAAATATATGCAAAATGTTGAAATTCGACAACAAATTAGGAAGTTAGACTCTGAAAATTTTAAATTAACACAAAGTGACAGTTGACCTCAATGGGCTTCATTGGATGTTATTCGATGATATCTGACAAAGTTACATGCAAACTCACTCAAATATATGAGAAATGTTGAAATTCGACTTCAAATTAGGAAGTTAGACTTTGAAAATTTTCAACTAACACAAAGTGACAGTTGACCTCAATGGACTTAAATGGATGTTATTCGATGATATCTGACAAAGTAAGATGCAAACTCACTCAAATATATGAGAAATGTTGAAATTCGACTTCAAATTGGGAAGATAGACTTTGAAAATTTTCAATTATTACAAAGTGACAGTTGACCTCAATGGGATTCAATGGAAGTTATTCGATGATATCTGACAAAGTTACATGCAAACTCACTCAAATATATGAGAAATGTTGAAATTCGACTTCAAATTAGGAAGATAGACCTTGAAAATTTTCAATTAACACAAAGTGACAGTTGACCTCAATGGGCTTCAGTGGATGTTATTCGATGATATCTGACAAAGTTACATGCAAACTCACTCAAATATATGCAAAATGTTGAAATTCGACAACAAATTAGGAAGTTAGACTTTCAAAATTTTAAATTAACACAAAGTGACAGTTGACCTCAATGGGCTTCATTGGATGTTATTCGATGATATCTGACAAAGTTACATGCAAACTCACTCAAATATATGAGAAATGTTGAAATTCGACTCCAAATTAGGAAGTTAGACTTGGAAAATTTTCAATTAACACAAAGTGACAGTTGACCTCAATGGGCTTAAATGGATGTTATTCGATGATATCCGACAAAGTTAGATGCAAACTCCTTCAAATATATGAGTAATGTTGAAATTCGACTTCAAATTAGGAAGTTAGACTTTGAAAATTCTCAATTAACACAAAGTGACATTTGACCTCAATGGGCTCCATTGGATGTTATTCAATGATATCTGACAAAGTTACATGGAAACTCACTCAAATATATGAGAAATGTTGAAATTCGATTTCAAATTAGGAAGTTAGACTTTGAAAATTTTCAATTAACACAAAGTGACAGTTGACCTCAATGGATTTTATTCGATGATATCTGACAAAGTTACATGCAAACTCACTCAAATATATGAGAAATGTTGAAATTCGACTTCAAATTAGGAAGATAGACCTTGAAAATTTTCAATTAACACAAAGTGACAGTTGACCTCAATGGACTTCAGTGGATGTTATTCGATGATATCTGACAAAGTTACATGCAAACTCACTCAAATATATGCTAAATGTTGAAATTCGACATCAAATTAGGAAGTTAGACTTTGAAAATTTTAAATTAACACAAAGTGACAGTTGACCTCAATAGGCTTCATTGGATGTTATTCGATGATATCTGACAAAGTTACATGCAAACTCACTCAAATATATGAGAAATGTTGAAATTCGACTCCAAATTAGGAAGTTAGACTTTGAAAATTTTCAATTAACACAAAGTGACAGTTGACCTCAATGGGCTTCATTGGATATTATTCGATGATATCTGACAAAGTTACATGCAAACTCACTCAAATATATGAGAAATGTTGAAATTCGACTTCAGATTAGGAAGTTAGTCTTTGAAAATTTTCAATTAACACAAAGTGACAGTTGACCTCAATGGGCTTAAATGGATGTTATTCGATGATATCTGACAAAGTTAGATGCAAACTCACTCAAATATATGAGAAATGTTGAAATTCGACTTCAAATTAGGAAGATAGACCTTGAAAATTTTCAATTAACACAAAGTGACAGTTGACCTCAATGGACTTCAGTGGATGTTATTCGATGATATCTGACAAAGTTACATGCAAACTCACTTAAATATATGCAAAATGTTGAAATTCGACATCAAATTAGGAAGTTAGACTTTGAAAATTTTAAATTAACACAAAGTGACAGTTGACCTCAATGGGCTTCATTGGATGTTATTCGATGATATCTGACAAAGTTACATGCAAACTCACTCAAATATATGAGAAATGTTGAAATTCGACTCCAAATTACGAAGTTAGACTTTGAAAATTTTCAATTAACACAAAGTGACAGTTGACCTCAATGAGCTTCAATGGACGTTATTCGATGATATCTGACAAAGTTACATGGAAACTCACTCAAATATATGAGAAATGTTGAAATTCGACTTCAAATTAGGAAAATAGACCTTGAAAGTTTTCAATTAACACAAAGTGACAGTTGACCTCAATGGATCTTATTCGTTGATATCTGACAAAGTTACATGCAAACTCACTCAAATATATGAGAAATGTTGAAATTCGACTTCAAATTAGGAAGATAGACTTTGAAAATTTTCAATTAACACAAAGTGACAGTTGACCTCAATGGGCTTCAGTGGATGTTATTCGATGATATCTGACAAAGTTACATGCAAACTCACTCAAATATATGCAAAATGTTGAAATTCGACATCAAATTAGGAAGTTAGACTCTGAAAATTTTAAATTAACACAAAGTGACAGTTGACCTCAATGGGCTTCATTGGATGTTATTCGATGATATCTGACAAAGTTACATGCAAACTCACTCAAATATATGAGAAATGTTGAAATTCGACTTCAAATTAGGAAGTTAGACTTTGAAAATTTTCAACTAACACAAAGTGACAGTTGACCTCAATGGACTTAAATGGATGTTATTCGATGATATCTGACAAAGTAAGATGCAAACTCACTCAAATATATGAGAAATGTTGAAATTCGACTTCAATTTGGGAAGATAGACTTTGAAAATTTTCAATTATTACAAAGTGACAGTTGACCTCAATGGGATTCAATGGAAGTTATTCGATGATATCTGACAAAGTTAGTTGCAAACTCACTCAAATATATGAGGAATGTTGAAATTCAACTTCAAATTAGGAAGATAGACTTTGAAAATTTTCAATTAACACAAAGTGACAGTTGTCCTCAATGGGCTTCAATGGACGTTATTCGATGATATCTGACAAAGTTACATGGAAACTCACTCAAATATATGAGTAATGGTGGAATTCGATTCCAAATTAGGAAGTTAGACTTTGAAAATTTTGAATTAACACAAAGTGACAGTTGACCTCAATGGGATTCAATGGAAGTTATTCGATGATATCTGACAATGTTAGTTGCAAACTCACTCAAATATATAAGAAATGTTGAAATTCAACTTCAAATTAGGAAGATAGACTTTGAAAATTTTCAATTAACACAAAGTGACAGTTGTCCTCAATGGGCTTCAATGGACGTTATTCGATGATATCTGACAAAGTTACATGGAAACTCACTCAAATATATGAGAAATGTTGTAATTCGATTTCAAATTAGGAAGTTAGACTTTGAAAATTTTCAATTAACACAAGGTGCCAGTTGACCTCAATGGATCTTATTCGATGATATCTGACAAAGTTACATGCAAACTCACTCAAATATATGAGAAATGTTGAAATTCGACTTCAAATTAGGAAGATAGACCTTGAAAATTTTCAATTAACACAAAGTGACAGTTGACCTCAATGGGCTTCAGTGGATGTTATTCGATGATATCTGACAAAGTTACATGCAAACTCACTCAAATATATGCAAAATGTTGAAATTCGACAACAAATTAGGAAGTTAGACTCTGAAAATTTTAAATTAACACAAAGTGACAGTTGACCTCAATGGGCTTCATTGGATGTTATTCGATGATATCTGACAAAGTTACATGCAAACTCACTCAAATATATGAGAAATGTTGAAATTCGACTTCAAATTAGGAAGTTAGACTTTGAAAATTTTCAACTAACACAAAGTGACAGTTGACCTCAATGGACTTAAATGGATGTTATTCGATGATATCTGACAAAGTAAGATGCAAACTCACTCAAATATATGAGAAATGTTGAAATTCGACTTAAAATTGGGAAGATAGACTTTGAAAATTTTCAATTATTACAAAGTGACAGTTGACCTCAATGGGATTCAATGGAAGTTATTCGATGATATCTGACAAAGTTACATGCAAACTCACTCAAATATATGAGAAATGTTGAAATTCGACTTCAAATTAGGAAGATAGACCTTGAAAATTTTCAATTAACACAAAGTGACAGTTGACCTCAATGGGCTTCAGTGGATGTTATTCGATGATATCTGACAAAGTTACATGCAAACTCACTCAAATATATGCAAAATGTTGAAATTCGACAACAAATTAGGAAGTTAGACTTTCAAAATTTTAAATTAACACAAAGTGACAGTTGACCTCAATGGGCTTCATTGGATGTTATTCGATGATATCTGACAAAGTTACATGCAAACTCACTCAAATATATGAGAAATGTTGAAATTCGACTCCAAATTAGGAAGTTAGACTTGGAAAATTTTCAATTAACACAAAGTGACAGTTGACCTCAATGGGCTTAAATGGATGTTATTCGATGATATCCGACAAAGTTAGATGCAAACTCCTTCAAATATATGAGTAATGTTGAAATTCGACTTCAAATTAGGAAGTTAGACTTTGAAAATTCTCAATTAACACAAAGTGACATTTGACCTCAATGGGCTCCATTGGATGTTATTCAATGATATCTGACAAAGTTACATGGAAACTCACTCAAATATATGAGAAATGTTGAAATTCGATTTCAAATTAGGAAGTTAGACTTTGAAAATTTTCAATTAACACAAAGTGACAGTTGACCTCAATGGATTTTATTCGATGATATCTGACAAAGTTACATGCAAACTCACTCAAATATATGAGAAATGTTGAAATTCGACTTCAAATTAGGAAGATAGACCTTGAAAATTTTCAATAACCACAAAGTGACAGTTGACCTCAATGGACTTCAGTGGATGTTATTCGATGATATCTGACAAAGTTACATGCAAACTCACTCAAATATATGCAAAATGTTGAAATTCGACATCAAATTAGGAAGTTAGACTTTGAAAATTTTAAATTAACACAAAGTGACAGTTGACCTCAATAGGCTTCATTGGATGTTATTCGATGATATCTGACAAAGTTACATGCAAACTCACTCAAATATATGAGAAATGTTGAAATTCGACTCCAAATTAGGAAGTTAGACTTTGAAAATTTTCAATTAACACAAAGTGACAGTTGACCTCAATAGGCTTCATTGGATGTTATTCGATGATATCTGACAAAGTTACATGCAAACTCACTCAAATATATGAGAAATGTTGAAATTCGACATCAAATTAGGAAGTTAGACTTTGAAAATTTTCAATTAACACAAAGTGACAGTTGACCTCAATAGGCTTCATTGGATGTTATTCGATGATATCTGACAAAGTTACATGCAAACTCACTCAAATATATGAGAAATGTTGAAATTCGACATCAAATTAGGAAGTTAGACTTTGAAAATTTTAAATTAACACAAAGTGACAGTTGACCTCAATAGGCTTCATTGGATATTATTCGATGATATCTGACAAAGTTACATGCAAACTCACTCAAATATATGAGAAATGTTGAAATTCGACTTCAGATTAGGAAGTTAGTCTTTGAAAATTTTCAATTAACACAAAGTGACAGTTGACCTCAATGGGCTTAAATGGATGTTATTCGATGATATCTGACAAAGTTAGATGCAAACTCACTCAAATATATGAGAAATGTTGAAATTCGACTTCAAATTAGGAAGATAGACCTTGAAAATTTTCAATTAACACAAAGTGACAGTTGACCTCAATGGACTTCAGTGGATGTTATTCGATGATATCTGACAAAGTTACATGCAAACTCACTTAAATATATGCAAAATGTTGAAATTCGACATCAAATTAGGAAGTTAGACTTTGAAAATTTTAAATTAACACAAAGTGACAGTTGACCTCAATGGGCTTCATTGGATGTTATTCGATGATATCTGACAAAGTTACATGCAAACTCACTCAAATATATGAGAAATGTTGAAATTCGACTCCAAATTACGAAGTTAGACTTTGAAAATTTTCAATTAACACAAAGTGACAGTTGACCTCAATGAGCTTCAATGGACGTTATTCGATGATATCTGACAAAGTTACATGGAAACTCACTCAAATATATGAGAAATGTTGAAATTCGACTTCAAATTAGGAAGATAGACCTTGAAAGTTTTCAATTAACACAAAGTGACAGTTGACCTCAATGGATCTTATTCGTTGATATCTGACAAAGTTACATGCAAACTCACTCAAATATATGAGAAATGTTGAAATTCGACTTCAAATTAGGAAGATAGACCTTGAAAATTTTCAATTAACACAAAGTGACAGTTGACCTCAATGGACTTCAGTGGATGTTATTCGATGATATCTGACAAAGTTACATGCAAACTCACTCAAATATATTATGAGAAATGTTGAAATTCGACTCCAAATTGGGAAGATAGACTTTGAAAATTTTCAATTATTACAAAGTGACAGTTGACCTCAATGGGATTCAATGGATGTTATTCGATGATATCCGACAAAGTTAGATGCAAACTCACTCAAGTATATGAGAAATGTTGAAATTCGACTTCAAATTAGGAAGTTAGACTTTGAAAATTCTCAATTAAAACAAAGTGGCAGTTGACCTCAATGGGCTCCATTGGATGTTATTCGATGATATCTGACAAAGTTACATGCAAACTCACTCAAATATATGAGAAATGTTGAAATTCGACTTCAAATTAGGAAGTTAGACTTTGAAAATTTTCAATTAACACAAAGTGACAGTTGACCTCTATGGGCTTAAATGGATGTTATTCGATGATATCTGACAAAGTTAGATGCAAACTCACTCAAATATATGAGAAATGTTGAAATTCGACTTCAAATTAGGAAGATAGACCTTGAAAATTTTCAATTAACACAAAGTGACAGTTGACCTCAATCGGCTTCAATGGATGTTATTCGATGATATCTGACAAAGTTACATGCGAACTCACTCAAATATATGAGAAATGTTGAAATTCGACTTCAAATTGGGAAGATAGACTTTGAAAATTTTCATTTAACACAAAGTGACAGTTGACCTCAATGGGCTTAAATGGATGTTATTCGATGATATCCGACAAAGTTAGATGCAAACTCACTCAAGTATATGAGAAATGTTGAAATTCGACTTCAAATTAGGAAGTTAGACTTTGAAAATTCTCAATTAAAACAAAGTGACAGTTGACCTCAATGGGCTCCATTGGATGTTATTCGATGATATCTGACAAAGTTACATGGAAACTCACTCAAATATATGAGAAATGTTGAAATTCGATTTCAAATTAGGGAGTTAGACTTTGAAAATTTTCAATTAACACAAAGTGACAGTTGACCTCAATGGATCTTATTCGATGATATCTGACAAAGTTACATGCAAACTCACTCAAATATATGAGAAATGTTGAAATTCGACTTCAAATTAGGAAGATAGACCTTGAAAATTTTCAATTAACACAAAGTGACAGTTGACCTCAATGGACTTCAGTGGATGTTATTCGATGATATCTGACAAAGTTACATGCAAACTCACTCAAATATATGCAAAATGTTGAAATTCGACATCAAATTAGGAAGTTAGACTTTGAAAATTTTAAATTAACACAAAGTGACAGTTGACCTCAATGGGCTTCATTGGATGTTATTCGATGATATCTGACAAAGTTACATGCAAACTCACTCAAATATATGAGAAATGTTGAAATTCGACTCCAAATTAGGAAGTTAGACTTTGAAAATTTTCAATTAACACAAAGTGACAGTTGACCTCAATGGGCTTCATTGGATGTTATTCGATGATATCTGACAAAGTTACATGCAAACTCACTCAAATATATGAGAAATGTTGAAATTCGACTTCAAATTAGGAAGTTAGTCTTTGAAAATTTTCAATTAACACAAAGTGACAGTTGACCTCAATGGGCTTAAATGGATGTTATTCGATGATATCTGACAAAGTTAGATGCAAACTCACTCAAATATATGAGAAATGTTGAAATTCGACTTCAAATTAGGAAGATAGACCTTGAAAATTTTCAATTAACACAAAGTGACAGTTGACCTCAATGGACTTCAGTGGATGTTATTCGATGATATCTGACAAAGTTACATGCAAACTCACTTAAATATATGCAAAATGTTGAAATTCGACATCAAATTAGGAAGTTAGACTTTGAAAATTTTAAATTAACACAAAGTGACAGTTGACCTCAATGGGCTTCATTGGATGTTATTCGATGATATCTGACAAAGTTAGATGCAAACTCACTCAAATATATGAGAAGTGTTGAAATTCGACATCAAATTAGGAAGATAGACTTTGAAAATGTTCAATTAACACAAAGTGACAGTTGACCTCAATGGGCTTCAATGGATGTTATTCGATGATATCTGACAAAGTTTTATGCAAACTCACTCAAATATATGAGAAATGTTGAAATTGGACTTCAAATTAGGAAGTTAGACTTTGAAAATTCTCAATTAACACAAAGTGACAGTTGACCTCAATGGGCTTCATTGGATGTTATTCGATGATATCTGACAAAGTTACATGCAAACTCACTCAAATATATGAGAAATGTTGAAATTCGACTTCAAATTAGGAAGATAGACTTTGAAAATTTTCAATTATTACAAAGTGACAGTTGACCTCAATGGGCTTCAATGGATGTTATTCGATGATATCTGACAAAGTTAGAAGAAAACTCACTCAAATATATGCAAAATGTTGAAATTCGACATCAAATTAGGAAGTTAGACTTTGAAAATTTTAAATTAACACAAAGTGACAGTTGACCTCAATGGGCTTCATTTGATGTTATTCGATGATATCTGACAAAGTTACATGCAAACTCACTCAAATATATGAGAAATGTTGAAATTCGACTTCAAATTAGGAAGTTAGACTTTGAAAATTCTCAATTAACACAAAGTGACAGTTGACCTCAATGGGCTCCATTGGATGTTATTCGATGATATCTGACAAAGTTACATGCAAACTCACTCAAATATATGAGAAATGTTGAAATTCGACTTCAAATTAGGAAGTTAGACTTTGAAAATTTTCAATTAACCCAAAGTGACAGTTCTCCTCAATAGGCTTCAATGGACGTTATTCGATGATATCTGACAAAGTTACATGGAAACTCTCTCAAATATATGAGAAATGTTGAAATTCGGTTTCAAATTAGGAAGTTAGACTTTGAAAATTTTCAATTAACACAAAGTGACAGTTGACCTCAATGGATCTTATTCGATGATATCTGACAAAGTTACATGCAAACTCACTCGAATATATGAGAAATGTTGAAATTCGACTTCAAATTAGGAAGATAGACTTTGAAAATTTTCAATTAACACAATATGACAGTTGACCTAAATGGGCTTAAATGGATGTTATTCGATGATATCTGACAAAGTTACATGCAAACTCACTCAAATATATGAGAAATGTTGAAATTCGACTTCAAATTAGGAAGATAGACTTTGAAAATTTTCAATTATTACAAAGTGACAGTTGACCTCAATGGGCTTCAATGGATGTTATTCGATGATATCTGACAAAGTTAGATGAAAACTCACTCAAATATATGCAAAATGTTGAAATTCGACATCAAATTAGGAAGTTAGACTTTGAAAATTTTAAATTAACACAAAGTGACAGTTGACCTCAATGGGCTTCATTTGATGTTATTCGATGATATCTGACAAAGTTACATGCAAACTCACTCAAATATATGAGAAATGTTGAAATTCGACTCCAAATTAGGAAGTTAGAATTTGAAAATTTTCAATTAACACAAAGTGACAGTTGACCTCAATGGGCTTAAATGGATGTTATTCGATGATATCTGACAAAGTTAGATGCAAACTCACTCAAATATATGAGAAATGTTGAAATTCGACTTCAAATTAGGAAGTTAGACTTTGAAAATTCTCAATTAACACAAAGTGACAGTTGACCTCAATGGGCTCCATTGGATGTTATTCGATGATATCTGACAAAGTTACATGCAAACTCACTCAAATATATGAGAAATGTTGAAATTCGACTTCAAATTAGGAAGTTAGACTTTGAAAATTTTCAATTAACACAAAGTGACAGTAGACCTCTATGGGCTTAAATGGATGTTATTCGATGATATCTGACAAAGTTAGATGCAAACTCACTCAAATATATGAGAAATGTTGAAATTCGACTTCAAATTAGGAAGATAGACCTTGAAAATTTTCAATTAACACAAAGTGACAGTTGACCTCAATCGGCTTCAATGGATGTTATTCGATGATATCTGACAAAGTTACATGCGAACTCACTCAAATATATGAGAAATGTTGAAATTCGACTTCAAATTGGGAAGATAGACTTTGAAAATTTTCATTTAACACAAAGTGACAGTTGACCTCAATGGGCTTAAATGGATGTTATTCGATGATATCCGACAAAGTTAGATGCAAACTCACTCAAGTATATGAGAAATGTTGAAATTCGACTTCTAATTAGGAAGTTAGACTTTGAAAATTCTCAATTAAAACAAAGTGACAGTTGACCTCAATGGGCTCCATTGGATGTTATTCGATGATATCTGACAAAGTTACATGGAAACTCACTCAAATATATGAGAAATGTTGAAATTCGATTTCAAATTAGGGAGTTAGACTTTGAAAATTTTCAATTAACACAAAGTGACAGTTGACCTCAATGGATCTTATTCGATGATATCTGACAAAGTTACATGCAAACTCACTCAAATATATGAGAAATGTTGAAATTCGACATCAAATTAGGAAGTTAGACTTTGAAAATTTTAAATTAACACAAAGTGACAGTTGACCTCAATGGGCTTCATTGGATGTTATTCGATGATATCTGACAAAGTTACATGCAAACTCAGTCAAATATATGAGAAATGTTGAAATTCGACTCCAAATTAGGAAGTTAGTCTTTGAAAATTTTCAATTAACACAAAGTGACAGTTGACCTCAATGGGCTTAAATGGATGTTATTCGATGATATCTGACAAAGTTAGATGCAAACTCACTCAAATATATGAGAAATGTTGAAATTCGACTTCAAATTAGGAAGATAGACCTTGAAAATTTTCAATTAACACAAAGTGACAGTTGACCTCAATGGACTTCAGTGGATGTTATTCGATGATATCTGACAAAGTTACATGCAAACTCACTTAAATATATGCAAAATGTTGAAATTCGACTTCAAATTAGGAAGTTAGACTTTGAAAATTTTAAATTAACACAAAGTGACAGTTGACCTCAATGGGCTTCATTGGATGTTATTCGATGATATCTGACAAAGTTAGATGCAAACTCACTCAAATATATGAGAAATGTTGAAATTCGACATCAAATTAGGAAGTTAGACTTTGAAAATTTTAAATTAACACAAAGTGACAGTTGACCTCAATGGGCTTCATTGGATGTTATTCGATGATATCTGACAAAGTTACATGCAAACTCAGTCAAATATATGAGAAATGTTGAAATTCGACTCCAAATTAGGAAGTTAGTCTTTGAAAATTTTCAATTAACACAAAGTGACAGTTGACCTCAATGGGCTTAAATGGATGTTATTCGATGATATCTGACAAAGTTAGATGCAAACTCACTCAAATATATGAGAAATGTTGAAATTCGACTTCAAATTAGGAAGATAGACCTTGAAAATTTTCAATTAACACAAAGTGACAGTTGACCTCAATGGACTTCAGTGGATGTTATTCGATGATATCTGACAAAGTTACATGCAAACTCACTTAAATATATGCAAAATGTTGAAATTCGACTTCAAATTAGGAAGTTAGACTTTGAAAATTTTAAATTAACACAAAGTGACAGTTGACCTCAATGGGCTTCATTGGATGTTATTCGATGATATCTGACAAAGTTAGATGCAAACTCACTCAAATATATGAGAAGTGTTGAAATTCGACATCAAATTAGGAAGATAGACTTTGAAAATGTTCAATTAACACAAAGTGACAGTTGACCTCAATGGGCTTCAATGGATGTTATTCGATGATATCTGACAAAGTTACATGCGAACTCACTCAAATATATGAGAAATGTTGAAATTCGACTTCAAATTGGGAAGATAGACTTTGAAAATTTTCATTTAACACAAAGTGACAGTTGACCTCAATGGGCTTCAGTGGATGTTATTCGATGATATCTGACAAAGTTACATGCAAACTCACTTAAATATATGCAAAATGTTGAAATTCGACTTCAAATTAGGAAGTTAGACTTTGAAAATTTTCAATTAACACAAAGTGACAGTAGACCTCTATGGGCTTAAATGGATGTTATTCGATGATATCTGACAAAGTTAGATGCAAACTCACTCAAATATATGAGAAATGTTGAAATTCGACTTCAAATTAGGAAGATAGACCTTGAAAATTTTCAATTAACACAAAGTGACAGTTGACCTCAATCGGCTTCAATGGATGTTATTCGATGATATCTGACAAAGTTACATGCGAACTCACTCAAATATATGAGAAATGTTGAAATTCGACTTCAAATTAGGAAGTTAGACTTTGAAAATTTTCAATTAACACAAAGTGACAGTTGACCTCAATGGGCTTAAATGGATGTTATTCGATGATATCTGACCAAATTAGATGCAAACTCACTCAAAAATATGAGAATTGATGAGATTGGACCTCAAATTAGGAAGATAGACTTTGAAAAGTTTCAATCAACTCAAAGTGAAAACCAACCAAAACTGGCATCAATGGTGTAAATCGACGATATCTGACCAAGTGAGATGCAAACTCACTCAAATATATGAGAATTGATGAGATTTTACTCCAAAGTTGAAAGATAGACCTTGTAAGTTTTCAATCAACACAAAGTGACAATCGAGCTAAACTGGCATCGATGGTGTAAATCGACGATATCTTACCAAGTTAGATGCAAACTCTCACTCAAATATATGAGAATTGATGGGATTCGACTTCAAATTAGGAAGACAAACCTTGAAAATTTTTTATCAACACAAGGTGACAACCAACCAAACCTGGCGTCAATGATGTAAATCGACGATATCTGACCAAGTTAGATGCAAACTCACTCAAATATATGAGAATTGATGAGATTTGACTTCAAATTAGGAAGATAGACTTTGAAAATTTTCAATGAACTCAAAGTGACAATCGACCTAAACTGACATCAAGAGTTGTAAATCGACGATATTTTATCAAGTTAGATGCAAACTCACTCAAATATATGAGAATTGATGAGATTTGACTTCAAAGTAGGAAGATAGACTTTGAAAATTTTCAATCGACTCAAAGTAACAATCGACCTAAACTGGCATCAAGGGTTGTAATCGACGATATTTTACCAAGTTTGGATGCAAACTCACTCAAATATATGAGAATTGATGAGATTCGACTTAACATTAGGAAGATAGACTTTGAAATATTTCAATCAACACAAGGTGACAACCGATCAAAACTGGCATCAATGGTTGTAAATCGACGATATTTTACCAAGTTAGATGCAAACTCACTCAAATATATGAGAATTGATGAGATTTGACCTCAAATTAGGAAGTTAGACCTTGAAAATTTCCAATCAACACAAGGTGACAACCGAACAAATCTGGCATCAATGGTTGTAAATCGACGATATCTTGCCAAGTTAGATGCAAACTCTCACTCAAATATATGAGAATTGATGAGATTCGACTTCAAATTAGGAAGATAGACATTGAAAATTTTCTATCAACACAAGGTGACAACCAACCAAAACTGGCATCAAAGGTATAAATCGACGATATCTGACCAAGATAGATGCAAACTCACTCAAATATATGAGAATTGATGAGATTTGACTTCAAAGTAGAGAGATAGACTGTGTAAGTTTTCAATCAACACAAAGTGACAATCGACCTAAACTGGCATCAATTGGTTGTAAATCGACGATATCTTACCAAGTTAGATGTGAACTCACTCAAATATATGAGAATTGATGAGATTCGACTTCAAATTAGGAAGATAGACTTTGAAAATTTTCAATCAACTCAAAGTGACAACCAACCAAAACTGGCATCAATGGTGTAAATCGACGATATCTGACCAAGTTACATGCAAGCTCACTCAAATATATAAGAATTGATGAGATTCGACCTCAAATTAGGAAGATAGACATTGAAAATTTTCAATTAACACAAAGTGCCAGTTGACCTCAATGGGCTTCAATGGATGTTATTCGATGATATACATGCAAACTCACTCAAATATATGAGAATTGATGAGATTCGACTTCAAATTAGGAAGATAGACTTTGAAAATTTTCTATCAACACAAGGTGACAACCAACCAAAACTGGCATCAAAGGTATAAATCGACGATATCTGACCAAGATAGATGCAAACTCACTCAAATATATGAGAATTGATGAGATTTGACTTCAAAGTAGAAAGATAGACTGTGTAAGTTTTCAATCAACACAAAGTGACAATCGACCTAAACTGACATCAAGGGTTGTAAATCGACGATATTTTACCAAGTTAGATGCAAACTCACTCAAATATATGAGAATTAATGAGATTCGACTTAACATTAGGAAGATAGACTTTGAAATATTTCAATCAACACAAGGTGACAACCGACCAAATCTGGCATCAATGGTTGTAAATCGACGATATATTACCAAGTTAGATGCAAACTCACTCAAATATATGAGAATTGATGGGATTCGACCTCAAATTAGGAAGTTAGACCTTGGAAATTTTCAATCAACACAAGGTGACAACCGACCAAATCTGGCATCAATGGTTGTAAATTGACGATATCTTACCAAGTTAGATGCAAACTCACTCAAATATATGAGAATTGATAAGATTCGACCTCAAATTAGGGAGATAGACTTTGGAAATTTCCAATCAACTCAAAGTGACAATCGACCTAAACTGGCATCAAGGGTTGTAAATCGACGATATTTTACCAAGATAGATACAAACTTACTCAAATATATGAGAATTGATGAGATTTGACTTCAAAGTAGGAAGATAGACTTAGAAAATTTTCAATCAACTCAAAGTAACAATCGACCTAAACTGGCATCAAGGGTTGTAAATCGACGATATTTTACCAAGTTAGATGCGAACTCACTCAAATATATGAGAATTGATGAGATTCGACTCAACATTAGGAAGATAGACTTTGAAATATTTCAATCAACACAAGGTGACAACCAACCAAAACTGGCATCAATGGTGTAAATCGACGATATCTGACCAAGTTACATGCAAGCTCACTCAAATATATAAGAATTGATGAGATTCGACCTCAAATTAGGAAGATAGACATTGAAAATTTTCAATTAACACAAAGTGACAGTTGACCTCAATGGGCTTCAATGGATGTTATTCGATGATATACATGCAAACTCACTCAAATATATGAGAATTGATGAGATTCGACTTCAAATTAGGAAGATAGACTTTGAAAATTTTCTATCAACACAAGGTGACAACCAACCAAAACTGGCATCAAAGGTATAAATCGACGATATTTGACCAAGATAGATGCAAACTCACTCAAATATATGAGAATTGATGAGATTTGACTTCAAAGTAGAAAGATAGACTGTGTAAGTTTTCAATCAACACAAAGTGACAATCGACCTAAACTGACATCAAGGGTTGTAAATCGACGATATTTTACCAAGTTAGATGCAAACTCACTCAAATATATGAGAATTGATGGGATTCGACTTAACATTAGGAAGATAGACTTTGAAATATTCCAATCAACACAAGGTGACAACCGACCAAATCTGGCATCAATGGTTGTAAATCGACGATATCCTACCAAGTTAGATGCAAACTCACTCAAATATATGAGAATTGATAAGATTCGACCTCAAATAAGGGAGATAGACTATGGAAATTTCCAATCAACTCAAAGTGACAATCGACTTAAACTGGCATCAAGGGTTGTAAATCGACAATATTTTACCAAGTTAGATACAAACTCACTCAAATATATGAGAATTGATGAGATTTGACTTCAAAGTAGGAAGATAGACTTTGAAAATTTTCAATCAACTCAAAGTAACAATCGACCTAAACTGGCATCAAGGGTTGTAAATCGACGATATTTTCCCAAGTTAGATGCGAACTCACTCAAATATATAAGAATTGATGAGATTCGACTTAACAGTAGGAAGATAGACTTTGAAATATTTCAATCAACACAAGGTGACAACCGACCAAAACTGGCATCAATGGTTGTAAATCGACGAGATTTTACCAAGTTAGATGCAAACTGACTCAAATATATGAGAATTGATGAGATTCGACTTAACATTAGGAAGATAGACTTTGAAATATTTCAATTAACACAAGGTGACAACCGACCAAAACTGGCATCAATGGTTGTAAATCGACGATATATTACCAAGTTAGATGCAAACTCACTCAAATATATGAGAATTGATGGGATTCGACCTCAAATTAGGAAGTTAGACCTTGGAAATTTTCAATCAACACAAGGTGACAACCGACCAAATCTGGCATCAATGGTTGTAAATTGACGATATCTTACCAAGTTAGATGCAAACTCACTCAAATATATGAGAATTGATAAGATTCGACCTCAAATTAGGGAGATGGACTTTGGAAATTTCCAATCAACTCAAAGTGACAATCGACCTAAACTGGCATCAAGGGTTGTAAATCGACGATATTTTACCAAGTTAGATACAAACTTACTGAAATATATGAGAATTGATGAGATTTGACTTCAAAGTAGGAAGATAGACTTTGAAATATTTCAATCAACACAAGGTGACAACCGACCAAAACTGGCATCAATGGTTGTAAATCGACGAGATTTTACCAAGTTAGATGCAAACTCACTCAAATATATGAGAATTGATGAGATTTGACTTCAAAGTAGAAAGATAGACTGTGTAAGTTTTCAATCAACACAAAGTGACAATCGACCTAAACTGGCATCAATTGGTTGTAAATCGACGATATCTTACCAAGTTAGATGTAAACTCACTCAAATATATGAGAATTGATGAGATTCGACTTCAAATTAGGAAGATAGACTTCGAATATTTTCAATCCACTCAAAGTGACAACCAACCAAAACTGGCATCAATGGTGTAAATCGACGATATCTTACCAAGTTAGATGCAAACTCTCACTCAAATATATGAGAATTGATGGGATTCGACTTCAAATTAGGAAGATAGACTTTGAATATTTTCAATCAACTCAAAGTGACAACCAACCAAAACTGGCATCAATGGTGTAAATCGACGATATCTTACCAAGTTAGATGCAAACTCTCACTCAAATATATGAGAATTGATGGGATTCGACTTCAAATTAGGAAGAGAGACCTTGAAAATTTTCTATCAACACAAGGTGACAACCAACCAAACCTGGCATCAATGGTGTAAATCGACGATATCTGACCAAGTTAGATGCAAACTCACTCAAATATATGAGAATTGATGAGATTCGACCTCAAATTAGGAAGATAGACTCTGAAAATTTTCAATCAACTCAAAGTGACAATCGACCTTAACTGACATCAAGGGTTGTAAATCGACGATATTTTACCAAGTTAGATGCAAACTCACTCAAATATATGAGAATTGATGAGATTCGACTTAACATTAGGAAGATAGACTTTGAAATATTTCAATCAACACAAGGTGACAACCGACCAAATCTGGCATCAATGGTTGTAAATCGACGATATCCTACCAAGTTAGATGCAAACTCACTCAAATATATGAGAATTGATAAGATTCGACCTCAAATAAGGGAGATAGACTTTGGAAATTTCCAATCAACTCAAAGTGACAATCGACTTAAACTGGCATCAAGGGTTGTAAATCGACGATATTTTACCAAGTTAGATACAAACTCACTCAAATATAAAAGAATTGATGAGATTCGACTTAACATTAGGAAGATAGACTTTGAAATATTTCAATCAACACAAGGTGACAACCGACCAAAACTGGCATCAATGGTTGTAAATCAACGAGATTTTACCAAGTTAGATGCAAACTCACTCAAATATATGAGAATTGATGAGATTCGACCTCAAATTAGGAAGAGAGACCTTGAAAATTTTCAATAAACACACGGTGACAACCGACCAAATCTGGCATCAATGGTTGTAAATCGACGATATCTTATCAAGTTAGATACAAACTCACTCAAATATATGAAAATTGATGAGATTCGACCTCAAATTAGGAAGATAGAGTTTGAAAATTTTCAATTAACACAAAGTGACAGTCGACCTCCATGGGCTTCAATGGATGTTATTCGCTGATATCTGACAAAGTTACATGGAAACTCACTCAAATATATGAGAAATGTTGAAATTCGACTTCAAATTAGAAAGATGGACTTTGAAAATTTTCAATTAACACAAAGTGACAATCGACCTAAACTGGCATCAATTGGTTGTAAATAGACGATATCTTACCAAGTTAGATGTAAACTCACTCAAATATATGAGAATTGATGAGATTCGACTTCAAATTAGGAAGATAGACTTTGAATATTTTCAATCAACTTGAAGTGACAACCAACCAAAACTGGCATCAATGGTGTAAATCGACGATATCTGACCAAGTTAGATGCAAACTCACTCAAAAATATGAGAATGATGAGATTTGACCTCAAATTAGGAAGATAGACTTTGAAAATTTTCAATCAACTCAGAGTGACAACCAACCAAAACTGGCATCAATGGTGTAAATCGACGATATCTGACCAAGTTAGATGCAAACTCACTCAATTATATGGGAATTGATGAGATTTGACTTAAAATTAGGAAGATAGACTGTGAAAGTTTTCAATCAACACAAAGTGACAATCGACCTTGACTGGCATCAATGGTGTAAATCGACGATATCTTACAAAGTTAGATGCTAACTCACTCAAATATATGAGAATTGATGAGATTCGACTTAAAATTAGGAAGATAGACTTTGAAAATTTTTAATCAACACAAGGTGACAACCGACCAAAACTGGCATCAATGGTTGTAAATCGACGATATCTCACCAAGTTAGATGCAAACTCACTCAAATATATGAGAATTGATGAGATTCGATTTCAAATTAGGAAGATGGACTGTGAAAGTTTTCAATCAACACAAAGTGACAATCGACCTTAACTGACATCAGTTGGTTGTAAACCGACGATATCTTACCAAGTTAGATGCTAATTCACTCAAATATATGAGAATTGATGAGATTCGACTTAAAATTAGGAAGATAGACTTTGAAATATTTCAATCAGCACAAGGTGACAACCGACCAAAACTGGCATCAATGGTTGTAAATCGACAATATCTTACCAAGTTAGATGCAAACTCACTCAAATATATGGGAATTGATGAGAAACGACTTAAAATTAGGAAGATAGACTTTGAAAATTTTTAATCAACACAAGGTGACAACCGACCAAATCTGACATCAATAGTTGTAAATCGACGATATCTTACCAAGTTAGATGCAAACTCACTCAAATATATGAGAATTGATGAGATTCGACTTCAAATTAGGAAGATAGACCTTGAAAATTTTCTATCAACACTAGGTGACAACCGACCAAAACTGGCATCAATGGTTGTAAATCGACGATATCTCACCAAGTTAGATGCAAACTCACTCAAATATATGAGAATTGATGAGATTCTACCTCAAATTAGGAAGATACCCCTGGAAAATTTTCTATCGATACAAGGTGACAACCATCAAAAACTGACATCAATGGTGTGAATCGACTATATCTGACCAAGTTAGATGCAAACTCAGTCAAATATATGAGAATTGATGAGATTTGACTTAAAATTGAGAAGATAGACTGTGAAAGTTTTCAATCAACACAAAGTGACAATCGACCTTAACTGGCATCAATGGTGTAAATCGACGATATCTTACAAAGTTAGATGCAAACTCACTCAAATATATGAGAATTGATGAGATTCTACCTCAAATTAGGAAGATACCCCTGGAAAATTTTCTATCGATACAAGGTGACAACCATCAAAAACTGACATCAATGGTGTAAATCGACTATATCTGACCAAGTTAGATGCAAACTCAGTCAAATATATGAGAATTGATGAGATTTGACTTAAAATTGAGAAGATAGACTGTGAAAGTTTTCAATCAACACAAAGTGACAATCGACCTTAACTGGTATCAATTGGTTGTAAACCGACGATATCTTACCAAGTTAGATGCAAACTCAGTCAAATATATGAGAATTGATGAGATTTGACTTAAAATTAGGAAGATAGACTGTGAAAGTTTTCAATCAACACAAAGTGACAATCGACCTTAACTGGCATCAATGGTGTAAATCGACGATATCTTACAAAGTTAGATGCTAACTCACTCAAATTTATGAGAATTGATGAGATTCGATTTCAAATTAGGAAGATGGACTGTGAAAGTTTTCAATCAACACAAAGTGACAATCGACCTTAACTGACATCAGTTGGTTGTAAACCGACGATATCTTACCAAGTTAGATGCTAATTCACTCAAATATATGAGAATTGATGAGATCCGACTTAAAATTAGGAAGATAGACTTTGAAATATTTCAATCAGTACAAGGTGACAACCGACCAAAACTGGCATCAATGGTTGTAAATCGACAATATCTTACCAAGTTAGATGCAAACTCACTCAAATATATGAGAATTGATGAGAAACGACTTAAAATTAGGAAGATAGACTTTGAAAATTTTTAATCAACACAAGGTGACAACCGACCAAATCTGACATCAATAGTTGTAAATCGACGATATCTTACCAAGTTAGATGCAAACTCACTCAAATATATGAGAATTGATTAGATTCGACTTCAAATTAGGAAGATAGACCTTGAAAATTTTCTATCAACACTAGGTGACAACCAACAAAAACTGGCATCAATGGTGTAAATCGACTATATCTGACCAAGTTAGATGCAAACTCAGTCAAATATATGAGAATTGATGAGATTTGACTTGAAATTAGGAAGATAGACTGTGAAATATTTCAATCAACACAAGGTGACAACCGACCAAAACTGGCATCAATGGTTGTAAATCGACAATATCTTACCAAGTTAGATGCAAACTCACTCAAATATATGAGAATTGATGAGAAAGGACTTGAAATTAGGAAGATAGACTTTGAAAATTTTTAATCAACACAAGGTGACAACCGACCAAATCTGATATCAATGGTTGTAAATCGACGATATCTCACCAAGTTAGATGCAAACTCACTCGAATATATGAGAATTGATGGGATTCGATTTCAAATTAGGGAGATGGACTGTGAAAGTTTTCAATCTACACAAAGTGACAATCGACCTAAACTGGCATCAATTGGTTGTAAACCGACGATATCTTACCAAGTTAGATGCGAACTCACTTAAATATATGAGAATTTATGAGATTCGACCTCAAATTAGGAAGATAGAACTTGAAAATTTTTTATCAACACAAGGTGACAACCGACCAAAACTGGCATCAATGGTTGTAAATCGACGATATCTCACCAAGTTAGATGCAGACTCACTCAAATATATGAGAATTGATGAGATTTGACTTCAAAGAAGGAAGATAGACTGTGTAAGTTTTCAATCAACACAAAGTGACAATCGACCAAAACTGGCATAATTTGTTGTAAATCGACGATATCTTACCAAGTTATATGCAAACTCACTCAAATATATGAGAATTGATGAGATTCGACTTAAAATTAGGAAGATAGACTTTGAAATATTTCAATCAGCACAATGTGACAACCGAACAAAACTGGCATCTATGTTAGATGCAAACTCACTCAAACATATGAGAATTGATGAGATTCTACTTCGAATAAGGAAGATAGACCTTAAAAATTTTCAATCAACACAAGGTGACAACGGACCTAAACTGGCATCAAGGGTTGTAAATCGACGATTTTTGACCAATTTAGATGCAACCTCACTCAAATATATGAGAATTGATGAGATTCGACTTCAAATTAGGAAGATAATCCTTGAAAATTTTCTATCTACACAAGGTGACAACCAACAAAAACTGGCATCAATGGTGTAAATCGACGATATCCGACCAAGTAAGATGCAAACTCACTCAAATATATGAGAATTGATGAGATTCGACCTCAAATTGGGAAGATAGAATTTGAAAATTTTCAATCAACACAAAGTGACAATCGACCTAAACTGGCATCAATTGGTTGTAAATCGACGATATCTGACCAAGTTAGATGCAAACTCACTCAAATATATGAGAATTGATGAGATTCTACCTCAAATTAGGAAGATAGCCCTTGGAAATTTTCTATCGACACAAGGTGACAACCATCAAAAACTGGCATCAATGGTGTAAATCGACTATATCTGACCAAGTTAGATGCAAACTCAGTCAAATATATGAGAATTGATGAGATTTGACTTAAAATTAGGAAGATAGACTGTGAAAGTTTTCAATCAACACAAAGTGACAATCGACCTTAACTGGCATCAATTGGTTGTAAACCGACGATATCTTACAAAGTTAGATGCTAACTCACTCTAATATATGAGAATTGATGAGGAACGACTTAAAATTAGGAAGATAGACTTTGAAAATTTTTAATCAACACAAGGTGACAACCGACCAAATCTGGCATCAATGGTTGTAAATCGACGATATCTTACCAAGTTAGATGCAAACTCACTCAAATATATGAAAGTTGATGAGATTCGACTTCAAATTAGGAAGATAGACCTTGAAAATTTTCTATCAACACAAGGTGACAACCAACAAAAACTGGAATCTATGGTGTAAATCGGCTATATCTGACAAAGTTAGATGCGAACTCAGTCAAATATATGAGAATTGATCAGATTTGACTTAAAATTAGGAAGATAGACTGTGAAAATTTTCAATCAACACAAGGTGACAACCGACCAAAACTGGCATCAATGGTGTAAATCGACGATATCTGACCAAATTAGATGCAAACTCACTCAAATATATGAGAATTGCTGAGATTCGACTTGAAATTAGGAGGATAGACGTTGAAATATTTCAATCAACACAAGGTGACAACCGACCAAAACAGGCATCAATGGTTGTAAATCGACCATATCTCACCAAGTTAGATGCAAACTCACTCAAATATATGAGAATTGATGAGATTCGATTACAAATTAGGGAGATGGACTGTGAAAGTTTTCAATCAACACAAAGTGACAATCGACCTAAACTGGCATCAATTGGTTGTAAACCGACGATATCTTACCAAATTAGATGCAAACTCACTCAAATATATGAGAATTTATGAGATTCGACCTCAAATTAGGAAGATAGACCTTGAAAATTTTTTATCAACACAAGGTGACAACCAACCAAAACTGGCATCTATGGTTGTAAATCGACGATATCTTACCAAGTTAGATGCAAACTCACTCAAATATATGAGAATTGATGAGATTCTACCTCAAATTAGGAAGATAGCGCTTGGAAATTTTCTATCGACACAAGGTGACAACCATCAAAAACTGGCATCAATGGTGTAAATCGACTATATCTGACCAAGTTAGATGCAAACTCAGTCAAATATATGAGAATTGATGAGATTTGACTTAAAATTAGGAAGATAGACTGTGAAAGTTTTCAATCAACACAAAGTGACAATCGACCTTAACTGGTATCAATTGGTTGTTAACCGACGATATCTTACCAAGTTAGATGCAAACTCAGTCAAATATATGAGAATTGATGAGATTAGACTTCAAATTAGGAAGATAGACTGTGAAAGTTTTCAATCAACACAAAGTTACAATTGACCTTAACTGGCATCAATTGGTTGTAAATCGACGATATCTTACCAAGTTAGATGTGAACTCACTCAAATATATGAGAATTGATGAGATTCGACTTCAAATTAGGAAGATAGACCTTGAAAATTTTCTATCAACACAAGGTGAACACCGACCAAAACTGGCATCAATGGTGTAAATCGACGATATCTGACCAAGTTAGATGCAAACTCACTCAAATATATGAGAAATTATGAGATTTGACTTGAAATTAGGAAGATAGACTGTGAAAATTTCCAATCAACACAAAGTGACAATCGACCTAAACTGGCATTAATTGGTTGTAAATCGATGATATCTTACAATTTAGATGCAAACTCACTCAAATATATGAGAATTGATGAGATTCTACCTCGAATTAGGAAGATAGACCTTGAAAATTTTCAATCAACACAAGGTGACAACGGACCTAAACTGGCATCAAAGTTGTAAATCGACGATATCCGACCAAGTTAGATGCAAACTCACTCAAATATATGAGAATTGATGAGATTTGACTAAAAATTAGGAAGATAGACCTTGAAAATTTTCTATCAACACAAGGTGACAACCAACCAAAACTGGCATCGATGGTGTAAATCGACGATATCTGACCAAGTTAGATGCAAGCTCACTCAAATACATGAGAATTGATGAGATTCGACTAAAAATTAGGCAGATAGACCTTGAAAATTTTCTATGAACACAAGGTGACAACCAACAAAAACTGGCATCAATGGTGTAAATCGACGATATCCGACCAAGTTAGATGCAAACTCACTCAAATATATGAGAATTGATGAGAGTCGACCTCAAATTGGGAAGATAGACTTTGAAAATTTTCAATCAACTCAAAGTGACAAACGACCTAAACTGGCATCAAGGGATGTAAATCGACGATTTTTGACCAAGTTAGATGGGAACTCACTCAAATATATGAGAATCGATGAGATTCGACTTAAAATTAGGAAGAGAGACTTTGAAATATTCGAATCAACACAAGGTGACAACCGATCAAAACTGGCATCAATGGTTGTAAATCGACAATATCTTACCAAGTTAGATGCAAACTCACTCAAATATATGAGAATTGATGTAATTCGACTTCAAATTAGGAAGATAGACCTTGAAAATTTTCTATGAACACAAGGTGACAACCAACAAAAACTGGCATCAATGGTGTAAATCGACGATATCTTACCAATGTAGATGCAAACTCACTCAAATATATGAGAATTGATGAGATTCGACCTCAAATTGGGAAGATAGACTTTGAAAATTTTCAATCAACTCAAAGTGACAAACGACCTAAACTGGCATCAAGGGTTGAAAATCGACGATTTTTGACCAAGTTAGATGGGAACTCACTCAAATATATGAGAATCGATGAGATTCGACTTAAAATTATGAAGAGAGACTTTGAAATATTCGAATCAACACAAGGTGACAACCAACAAAAACTGGCATCAATGGTGTAAATCGACGATATCCGACCAACTTAGATGTAAACGCACTCAAATATATGAGAATTGATGAGATTCGACCTCAAATTGGGAAGATAGACCTTGAAAATTTTCTATCAACACAAGGTGACAACCAACAAAAACTAGCATCAATGTTGTAAATCGACGATATCTGACCAAGTTAGATGCAAACTCACTCAAATATATGAGAATTGATGAGATTCGACTTCAAATTTGGAAGATAGACCTTGAAAATTTTTTATCAACACAAGGTGACAACCAACAAAAACTGGCATCAATGGTGTAAATCGACGATATCTGACCAAGTTAGATGCAAACTCACTAAAATATATGAGAATTGATGAGATTCGACCTCAAATTAGGAATATAGATCTTGAAAATTTTCAATCAACACAAGGTGACAACCGACCAAATCTGGCATCAATGGTTGTAAATCGACGATTTTTGACTAAGTTCGATGCAAACTCACTCAAATATATGAGAATTGATGAGATTCGACTTCAAATTAGGAAGATAGACCTTGAAAATTTTGAATCAACACAAGGTGACAACCGACCAAATCTGTCATCAATGGTTGTAAATCGACGATTTTTGACTAAGTTCGATGCAAACTCACTCAAATATATGAGAATTGATGAGATTCGACTTCAAATTAGGAAGATAGACCTTGAAAATTTTCTATCAACACAAGGTGACAACTAACAAGAACTGGCATCAGTGGTGTAAATCGACGATATCTGACCAAGTTAGATGCAAACTCACTCAAATATATTATAATTGATGAGATTCGACCTCAAATTAGGAAGATAGACCTTGAAAATTTTCTATCAACACAAGGTGACAACGGACCTAAACTGGCAACAAAGTTGTAAATCGACGATTTTTGACCAATTTAGATGCAAACTCACTCAAATATATGAGAATTGATGAGATTCGACTTCAAATTAGGAAGATAGACCTTGAAAATTTTCTATCAACACAAGGTGACAACCAACAAAAACTGGCATCAATGGTGTAAATCGACGATATCTGACCAAGTTAGATGCAAACTCACTCAAATATATGAGAATTGATGAGTTTCGACCTCAAATTAGGAAGATAGACCTTGAAAATTTTCAATCAACACAAGGTGACAACCGACCAAATCTGGCATCAATGGTTGTAAATAGACGATATCTTACCAAGTTAGATGCAAACTCACTCAAATATATGAGAATTGATGAGATTCGACCTCAAAATATGGAAGATAGACTTCGAAAATTTTCTATCAACACAAGGTGACAACCAACCAAAACTGGCATCAATGGTGTAAATCGACGATATCTGACCAAGTTAGATGCAATCTCACTCAAATATATGAGAATTGATGAGATTCGACCTCAAATTAGGAAGATAGACTTTGAAAATTTTCAATCAACTCAAAGTGACAATCGACCTAAACTGGCATGAAGGGTTGTAAATCGACGATATTTTACCAAGTTAGATGCAAACTCACTCAAATATATGAGAATTGATGAGATTTGATTTCAAAGAAGGAAGATAGACTCTGTAAGTTTTCAATCAACACAAAGTGACAATCGACCTAAACTGGCATCAATTGGTTGTAAATCGACGATATCTTACCAAGTTAGATGCAAACTCACTCAAATATATGAGAATTGATGAGATTCGACTTCAAATTGGGAAGATAGACTGTGAAAGTTTTCAATCAACACAAAGTGACAATCGACCTAAACTGGCATCAATCGGTTGTAAATAGACGATATCTTACCAATTTAGATTCGACTTCAAATTAGGAAGATGGACCTTGAAAATTTTCTATCAACACAAGGTGACAACCGACCAAATCTGTCATCAATGGTTGTAAATCGACGATTTTTGACTAAGTTCGATGCAAACTCACTCAAATATATGAGAATTGATGAGATTCGACCTCAAATTGGGAGGATAGACCTTGAAAATTTTCTATCAACACAAGGTGACAACCAACAAAAACTGGCATCAATGGTGTAAATCGACGATATCTGACCAAGTTAGATGCAAACTCACTCAAATATATGAGAATTGATGAGATTCGACCTCAAATTGGGAAGATAGACCTTGAAAATTTTCTATCAACACAAGGTGACAACCAACAAAAACTGGCATCAATGTTGTAAATCGACGATATCTGACCAAGTTAGATGCAAACTCACTCAAATATATGAGAATTGATGAGATTCGACCTCAAATTGGGAAGATAGATCTTGAAAATTTTCAATCAACACAAGGTGACAAACGACCTAAACTGGCATCAAGGGTTGTAAATCGACGATTTTTGACCAAGTTAGATGGGAACTCACTCAAATATATGAGAATCGATGAGATTCGACTTAAAATTATGAAGAGAGACTTTGAAATATTCGAATCAACACAAGGTGACAACCGATCAAAACTGGCATCAATGGTTGTAAATCGACAATATCTTACCAAGTTAGATGCAAACTCACTCAAATATATGAGAATTGATGAGATTCGACTTCAAATTAGGAAGATAGTCCTTGAAAATTTTCTATCTACACAAGGTGACAACCAACAAAAACTGGCATCAATGGTGTAAATCGACGATATCCGACCAACTTAGATGCAAACGCACTCAAATATATGAGAATTGATGAGATTCGACCTCAAATTGGGAAGATAGACCTTGAAAATTTTCTATCAACACAAGGTGACAACCAACAAAAACTGGCATCAATGTTGTAAATCGACGATATCTGACCAAGTTAGATGCAAACTCACTCAAATATATGAGAATTGATGAGATTCGACTTCAAATTTGGAAGATAGACCTTGAAAATTTTTTATCAACACAAGGTGACAACCAACAAAAACTGGCATCAATGGTGTAAATCGACGATATCTGACCAAGTTAGATGCAAACTCACTAAAATATATGAGAATTGATGAGATTCGACCCCAAATTAGGAATATAGATCTTGAAAATTTTCAATCAACACAAGGTGACAACCGACCAAATCTGGCATCAATGGCTGTAAATCGACGATATCTTACCAATTTAGATGCAATTTCACTCAAATATATGAGAATTGATGAGATTCGACTTCAAACTAGGAAGATAGAACTTGAAAATTTTTTATCAACACAAGGTGACAACCAACAAAAACTGGCATCAATGGTGTAAATCGACGATATCTGACCAAGTTAGATGCGAACTCACTCAAATATATAACAATTGAAGAGATTCGATCCCAATTTAGGAAGATAGACCTTGAAAATTTTCAATCAACACAAGGTGACAACCGACCAAATCTGGCATCAATGGTTGTAAATCGACGATTTTTGACTAAGTTCGATGCAAACTCACTCAAATATATGAGAATTGATGAGATTCGACTTCAAATTAGGAAGATAGACCTTGGAAATTTTGAATCAACACAAGGTGACAACCGACCAAATCTGTCATCAATGGTTGTAAATCGACGAATTTTGACTAAGTTCGATGCAAACTCACTCAAATATATGAGAATTGATGAGATTCGACTTCAAATTAGGAAGATAGACCTTGAAAATTTTCTATCAACACAAGGTGACAACTAACAAAAACTGGCATCAATGGTGTAAATCGACGATATCTGACCAAGTTAGATGCAAACTCACTCAAATATATTAGAATTGATGAGATTCGACCTCAAATTAGGAAGATAGACCTTGAAAATTTTCTATCAACACAAGGTGACAACGGACCTAAACTGGCAACAAAGTTGTAAATCGACGATTTTTGACCAATTTAGATGCAAACTCACTCAAATATATGAGAATTGATGAGATTCGACTTCAAATTAGGAAGATAATCCTTGAAAATTTTCTATCTACACAAGGTGACAACCAACAAAAACTGGCATCAATGGTGTAAATCGACGATATCCGACCAAGTTAGATGCAAACTCACTCAAATATATGAGAATTGATGAGATTCGACCTCAAATTGGGAAGATAGACTTTGAAAATTTTCAATCAACACAAGGTGACAACCGACCAGAACTGGCATCAATGGTTGTAAATCGACGATATCTTACCAAGTTAGATGCAAACTCACTCAAATATATGAGAATTGATGAGATTCGACTAAAAATTAGGAAGATAGACCTTGAAAATTTTCTATCAACACAAGGTGACAACCAACCAAAACTGGCATCGATGGTGTAAATCGACGATATCTGACCAAGTTAGATGCAAACTCACTCAAATTGATGAGATTCGATTTCAAATTAGGAAGATGGACTGTGAAAGTTTTCAATCAACTCAAAGTGACAATCGACCTAAACTGGCATCAAGGGTTGTAATCGACAATTTTTGACTAAGTTCCATGCAAACTAACTCAAATATATGAGAATTGATAAGATTCGACTTCAAATTAGGAAGATAGACCTTGAAAATTTTCTATCAACACAAGGTGACAACCAACAAAAACTGGCATCAATGGTGTAAATCGACGATATCTGACCAAGTTAGATGCAAACTCACTCAAATATATGAGAATTGATGAGTTTCGACCTCAAATTAGGAAGATAGACCTTGAAAATTTTCAATCAACACAAGGTGACAACCGACCAAATCTGGCATCAATGGTTGTAAATCGACGATATCTTACCAAGTTAGATGCAAACTCACTCAAATATATGAGAATTGATGAGATTCGACCTCAAATTAGGAAGATAGACTTTGAAAATTTTCTATCAACACAAGGTGACAACTAACAAAAACTGGCATCAATGGTGTAAATCGACGATATCTGACCAAGTTAGATGCAAACTCACTCAAATATATTAGAATTGATGAGATTCGACCTCAAATTAGGAAGATAGACCTTGAAAATTTTCTATCAACACAAGGTGACAACGGACCTAAACTGGCAACAAAGTTGTAAATCGACGATTTTTGACCAATTTAGATGCAAACTCACTCAAATATATGAGAATTGATGAGATTCGACTTCAAATTAGGAAGATAATCCTTGAAAATTTTCTATCTACACAAGGTGACAACCAACAAAAACTGGCATCAATGGTGTAAATCGACGATATCCGACCAAGTTAGATGCAAACTCACTCAAATATATGAGAATTGATGAGATTCGACCTCAAATTGGGAAGATAGACTTTGAAAATTTTCAATCAACACAAGGTGACAACCGACCAGAACTGGCATCAATGGTTGTAAATCGACGATATCTTACCAAGTTAGATGCAAACTCACTCAAATATATGAGAATTGATGAGATTCGACTAAAAATTAGGAAGATAGACCTTGAAAATTTTCTATCAACACAAGGTGACAACCAACCAAAACTGGCATCGATGGTGTAAATCGACGATATCTGACCAAGTTAGAGGCAAACTCACTCAAATTGATGAGATTCGATTTCAAATTAGGAAGATGGACTGTGAAAGTTTTCAATCAACTCAAAGTGACAATCGACCTAAACTGGCATCAAGGGTTGTAATCGACAATTTTTGACTAAGTTCGATGCAAACTAACTCAAATATATGAGAATTGATAAGATTCGACTTCAAATTAGGAAGATAGACCTTGAAAATTTTCTATCAACACAAGGTGACAACCAACAAAAACTGGCATCAATGGTGTAAATCGACGATATCTGACCAAGTTAGATGCAAACTCACTCAAATATATGAGAATTGATGAGTTTCGACCTCAAATTAGGAAGATAGACCTTGAAAATTTTCAATCAACACAAGGTGACAACCGACCAAATCTGGCATCAATGGTTGTAAATCGACGATATCTTACCAAGTTAGATGCAAACTCACTCAAAAATATGAGAATTGATGAGATTCGACCTCAAATTAGGAAGATAGACTTTGAAAATTTTCTATCAACACAAGGTGACAACCAACCAAAACTGGCATCAATGGTGTAAATCGACGATATCTGACCAAGTTAGATGCAATCTCACTCAAATATATGAGAATTGATGAGATTCGACCTCAAATTAGGAAGATAGACTTTGAAAATTTTCAATCAACTCAAAGTGACAATCGACCTAAACTGGCATGAAGGGTTGTAAATCGACGATATTTTACCAAGTTAGATGCAAACTCACTCAAATATATGAGAATTGATGAGATTTGATTTCAAAGAAGGAAGATAGACTCTGTAAGTTTTCAATCAACACAAAGTGACAATCGACCTAAACTGGCATCAATTGGTTGTAAATCGACGATATCTTACCAAGTTAGATGCAAACTCACTCAAATATATGAGAATTGATGAGATTCGACTTCAAATTGGGAAGATAGACCTTGAAAATTTTCTATCAACACAAGGTGACAACCAACCAAAACTGGCATCAATGGTGTAAATCGACGATATCTGACCAAGTTAGATGCAATCTCACTCAAATATATGAGAATTGATGAGATTCGACCTCAAATTAGGAAGATAGACTTTGAAAATTTTCAATCAACTCAAAGTGACAATCGACCTAAACTGGCATGAAGGGTTGTAAATCGACGATATTTTACCAAGTTAGATGCAAACTCACTCAAATATATGAGAATTGATGAGATTTGATTTTAAAGAAGGAAGATAGACTCTGTAAGTTTTCAATCAACACAAAGTGACAATCGACCTAAACTGGCATCAATCGGTTGTAAATAGACGATATCTTACCAATTTAGATTCGACTTCAAATTAGGAAGATGGACCTTGAAAATTTTCTATCAACACAAGGTGACAACCAACAAAAACTGGCATCAATGGTGTAAATCGACGATATCTGACCAAGTTAGATGCAAACTCACTCAAATATATGAGAATTGATGAGATTCGACCTCAAATTGGGAAGATAGACCTTGAAAATTTTCTATCAACACAAGGTGACAACCAACAAAAACTGGCATCAATTTTGTAAATCGACGATATCTGACCAAGTTAGATGCAAACTCACTCAAATATATGAGAATTGATGAGATTCGACCTCAAATTGGGAAGATAGACTTTGAAAATTTTCAATCAACTCAAAGTGACAAACGACCTAAACTGGCATCAAGGGTTGTAAATCGACGATTTTTGACCAAGTTAGATGGGAACTCACTCAAATATATGAGAATCGATGAGATTCGACTTAAAATTATGAAGAGAGACTTTGAAATATTCGAATCAACACAAGGTGACAACCGATCAAAACTGGCATCAATGCTTGTAAATCGACAATATCTTACCAAGTTAGATGCAAACTCACTCAAATATATGAGAATTGATGAGATTCGACTTCAAATTAGGAAGATAGTCCTTGAAAATTTTCTATCTACACAAGGTGACAACCAACAAAAACTGGCATCAATGGTGTAAATCGACGATATCCGACCAACGTAGATGCAAACTCACTCAAATATATGAGAATTGATGAGATTCGACTTCAAACTAGGAAGATAGAACTTGAAAGTTTCAAATCAACACAAGGTGACAACCGACCAAATCTGTCATCAATGGTTGTAAATCGACGATTTTTGACTAAGTTCGATGCAAACTCACTCAAATATATGAGAATTGATGAGATTCGACCTCAAATTGGGAAGATAGACCTTGAAAATTTTCTATCAACACAAGGTGACAACCAACAAAAACTGGCATCAATGGTGTAAATCGACTATATCTGACCAAGTTAGATGCAAACTCACTCAAATATATGAGAATTGATGAGATTCGACCTCAAATTGGGAAGATAGACCTTGAAAATTTTCTATCAACACAAGGTGACAACCAACAAAAACTGGCATCAACGGTGTAAATCGACGATATCTGACCAAGTTAGATGCAAACTCACTCAAATATATGGGAATTGATAAGATTCGACTTAAAATTAGGAACATAGACTTTGAAATATTTCAATCATCACAAGGTGACAACCGACCAAAACTGGCATCAATGGTTGTAAATCGACGATATCTTACCAAGTTAGATGCAAACTCACTAAAATATATGAGAATTGATGAGATTCGACCTCAAATTAGGAATATAGATCTTGAAAATTTTCAATCAACACAAGGTGACAACCGACCAAATCTGGCATCAATGGCTGTAAATCGACGATATCTTACCAATTTAGATGCAAACTCACTCAAATATATGAGAATTGATGAGATTCGACTTCAAACTAGGAAGATAGAACTTGAAAATTTTTTATCAACACAAGCTGACAACCAACAAAAACTGGCATCAATGGTGTAAATCGACGATATCTGACCAAGTTAGATGCGAACTCACTCAAATATATAACAATTGATGAGATTCGATCCCAAATTGGGAAGATAGACCTTGAAAATTTTCAATCAACACAAGGTGACAACCGACCAAATCTGGCATCAATGGTTGTAAATCGACGATATCTTACCAATTTAGATGCAAACTCACTCAAATATATGGGAATTGATGAGATTCGACCACAAATTTGCAAGATAGACCTTGAAAATTTTGAATCAACACAAGGTGACAACCGACCAAATCTGTCATCAATGGTTGTAAATCGACGATTTTTGACTAAGTTCGATGCAAACTCACTCAAATATATGAGAATTGATGAGATTCGACTTCAAATTAGGAAGATAGACCTTGAAAATTTTCTATCAACACAAGGTGACAACCAACAAAAACTGGCATCAATGGTGTAAATCGACGATATCTGACCAAATTAGATGCAAACCCACTCAAATATATTAGAATTGATGAGATTCGACCTCAAATTAGGAAGATAGACCTTGAAAATTTTCTATCAACACAAGGTGACAACCAACAAAAACTGGCATCAATGGTGTAAATCGACGATATCTGACCAAGTTAGATGCAAACTCACTCAAATTGATGAGATTCAATTTCAAATTAGGAAGATGGACTGTGAAAGTTTTCAATCAACTCGAAGTGACAATCGACCTAAACTGGCATCAAGGGTTGTAATCGACAATTTTTGACTAAGTTCGATGCAAACTAACTCAAATGTATGAGAATTGATAAGATTCGACTTCAAATTAGGAAGATAGACCTTGAAAATTTTCTATCAACACAAGGTGACAACCAACAAAAACTGGCATCAATGGTGTAAATCGACGATATCTGACCAAGTTAGATGCAAACTCACTCAAATATATGAGAATTGATGAGTTTCGACCTCAAATTAGGAAGATAGACCTTGAAAATTTTCAATCAACACAAGGTGACAACCGACCAAATCTGGCATCAATGGTTGTAAATCGACGATATCTTACCAAGTTAGATGCAAACTCACTCAAATATATGAGAATTGATGAGATTCGACCTCAAATTAGGAAGATAGACTTTGAAAATTTCCTATCAACACAAGGTGACAACCAACCAAAACTGGCATCAATGGTGTAAATCGACGATATCTGACCAAGTTAGATGCAATCTCACTCAAATATATGAGAATTGATGAGATTCGACCTCAAATTAGGAAGATAGACTTTGAAAATTTTCAATCAACTCAAAGTGACAATCGACCTAAACTGGCATGAAGGGTTGTAAATCGACGATATTTTACCAAGTTAGATGCAAACTCACTCAAATATATGAGAATTGATGAGATTTGATTTCAAAGAAGGAAGATAGACTCTGTAAGTTTTCAATCAACACAAAGTGACAATCGACCTAAACTGGCATCAATTGGTTGTAAATCGACGATATCTTACCAAGTTAGATGCAAACTCACTCAAATATATGAGAATTGATGAGATTCGACCTCAAATTGGGAAGATAGACTTTGAAAATTTTCTATCAACACAAGGTGACAACCAACAAAAACTGGCATCAATGGTGTAAATCGACGATATCTGACCAAGTTAGATGCAAACTCACTCAAATATATGAGAATTGATGAGATTCGACCTCAAATTGGGAAGATAGACCTTGAAAATTTTCTATCAACACAAGGTGACAACCAACAAAAACTGGCATCAATGGTGTAAATCGACGATATCTGACCAAGTTAGATGCAAACTCACTCAAATATATGAGAATTGATGAGATTCGACCTCAAATTAGCAAGATAGACCTTGAAAATTTTCGATCAACACAAGGTGAAACCAACAAAAACTGGCATCAATGGTGTAAATCGACGATATCTGACCAAGTTAGATGCAAACTCACTCAAATATATGAGAATTGATGAGATTCGACTTCAAATTAGGAAGATAGACCTTGAAAATTTTCAATCAACACAAGGTGACAACCGACCAAATCTGGCATCAATGGTTGTAAATCGACGATATCTTACCAATTTAGATGCAAACTCACTCAAATATATGAGAATTGATGAGATTCGACCTCAAATTAGGAAGATAGATCTTGAAAATTTCCAATCAACACAAGGTGACAACCGACCAAATCTGGCATCAATGGTTGTAAATCGACGATATCTTACCAATTTAGATGCAAACTCACTCAAATATATGAGAATTGATGAGATTCGACCTCAAATTAGCAAGATACACCTTGAAAGTTTTCAATCAACACAAGGTGACAACCGACCAAATCTGTCATCAATGGTTTTAAATCGACGATATCTTACCAATTTAGATGCAAACTCACTCAAATATATGAGAATTGATGAGATTCGACCTCAAATCAGCAAGATAGATCTCGAAAATTTTCAATCAACACAAGGTGACAACCGACCAAATCTGTCATCAATGGTTGTAACTCGACGATTTTTGACTAAGTTCGATGCAAACTCACTCAAATATATGAGAATTGATGAGATTCGACTTCAAATTGGGAAGATAGACCTTGAAAATTTTTTATCAACACAAGGTGACAACCAACAAAAACTGGCATCAATGGTGTAAATCGACGATATCTGACCAAGTTGGATGCGAACTCACTCAAATATATAACAATTGATGAGATTCGATCCCAAATTAGGAAGATAGACCTTGAAAATTTTCAATCAACACAAGGTGACAACCGACCAAATCTGGCATCAATGGTTGTAAATCGACGATATCTCACCAATTTAGATGCATACTCACTCAAATATATGAGAATTGATGAGATTCGACTTCAAACTAGGAAGATAGACCTTGAAAATTTTTTATCAACACAAGGTGACAACCAACAAAAACTGGCATCAATGGTGTAAATCGACGATATCTGAACAAGTTAGATGCGAACTCACTCAAATATATAACAATTGATGAGATTCGATGCCAAATTAGGAAGATAGACCTTGAAAATTTTCAATCAACACAAGGTGACAACCGACCAAATCTGGCATCAATGGTTGTAAATCGACGATATCTTACCAATTTAGATGCAAACTCACTCAAATATATGAGAATTGATGAGATTCGACCTCAAATTAGGAAGATAGATCTTGAAAATTTTCAATCAACACAAGGTGAAAACCGACCAAATCTGGCATCAATGGTTGTAAATCGACGATATCTTACCAATTTAGATGCAAACTCACTCAAATATATGAGAATTGATGAGATTCGACTTCAAATTAGGAAGATAGACCTTGAAAATTTTTCATCAACACAAGGTGACAACCAACAAAAACTGGCATCAATGGTGTAAATCGACGATATCTGACCAAGTTAGATGCGAACTCACTCAAATATATAACAATTGATGAGATTCGACCTCAAATTAGCAAGATAGACCTTGAAAATTTTCAATCAACACAAGGTGACAACCAACAAAAACTGGCATCAATGGTGTAAATCGACGATATCTGTCCAAGTTAGATGCAAACTCACTCAAATATATGAGAATTGATGAGATTCGACCTCAAATTAGCAAGATAGACCTTGAAAATTCTCAATCAACACAAGGTGACAACCGACCAAATCTGTCATCAATGGTTGTAAATCGACGATATCTTACCAATTTAGATGCAAACTCACTCAAATATATGAGAATTGATGAGATTCGACTTCAAAATAGGAAGATAGACTTTGAAAATTTTCAATCAACTCAAAGTGACAATCGACCTAAACTGGCATCAAGGGTTGTAATCGACGATTTTTGACTAAGTTCGATGCAAACTAACTCAAATATATGAGAATTGATGAGATTCGATTTCAAATTAGGAAGATAGACCTTGAAAATTTTCTATCAACACAAGGTGACACCAACAAAAACTGGCATCAATGGTGGAAATCGACGATATCTGACCAAGTTAGATGCAAACTCACTCAAATATATGAGAATTGATGAGATTCGACCTCAAATTAGGAAGATGGACTTTGAAAATTGTCAATCAACTCAAAGTGACAATCGACCTAAACTGGCATCAATCGGTTGTAAATCGATGATATCTTACCAAGTTTGATGCAAACTCACTCAAATATATGAGAATTGATGAGATTCGATTTCAAATTAGGAAGATAGACCTTGAAAATTTTCTATCAACACAAGGTGACACCAACAAAAACTGGCATCAATGGTGGAAATCGACGATATCTGACCAAGTTAGATGCAAACTCACTCAAATATATGAGAATTGATGAGATTCTACGTCAAATTGGGAAGATAGACCTTGAAAATTTTCAATCAACACAAGGTGACAACCGACCAAATCTGGCATCAATGGATGTAAATCGACGATATCTCACCAATTTAGATGCAAACTCACTCAAATATATGAGAATTGATGAGATTCGACCTCAAATTAGCAAGATAGACCTTGAAAATTCTCAATCAACACAAGGTGACAACCGACCAAATCTGTCATCAATGGTTGTAAATCGACGATATTTTACCAATTTAGATGCAAACTCACTCAAATATATGAGAATTGATGAGATTCGACTTCAAATTAGGAAGATAGACCTTGAAAATTTTTTATCAACACAAGGTGACAACCAACAAAAACTGGCATCAATGGTGTAAATCGACGATATCTGTCCAAGTTATATGCAAACTCACTCAAATATATGAGAATTGATGAGATTCGACCTCAAATTGGGAAAATAGACCTTGAAAATTTTCAATCAACACAAGGTGACAACCAACAAAAACTGGCATCAATGGTGTAAATCGACGATATCTGTCCAAGTTAGATGCAAACTCACTCAAATATATGAGAATTGATGAGATTCGACTTCAAATTAGGAAGATAGACCTTGAAAATTTTCAATCAACACAAGGTGACAACCGACCAAAACTGGCATCAATGGTTGTAAATCGACGATATCTTACCAATTTAGATGCAAACTCACTCAAATATATGAGAATTGATGAGATTCGACCTCAAATTAGCAAGATAGATCTTGAAAATTTTTCAATCAACACAAGGTGCCAACCGACCAAATCTGGCATCAATGGTTGTAAATCGACGATATCTTACCAATTTAGATGCAAACTCACTCAAATATATGAGAATTGATGAGATTCGACTTCAAATTAGGAGATAGACCTTGAAAATTTTTTATCAACACAAGGTGACAACCAACAAAAACTGGCATCAATGGTGTAAATCGACGATATCTGACCAAGTTAGAAGCAAACTCACTCAAATATATGAGAATGATGAGATTCGACCTCAAATTAGGAAGATAGATCTTGAAAATTTTCAATCAACACAAGGTGACAACCAACAAAAACTGGCATCAATGGTGTAAATCGACGATATCTGACCAAGTTAGATGCAAACTCACTCAAATATATGAGAATTGATGAGATTCGACTTCAAATTAGGAAGATAGACCTTGGAAATTTTTCATCAACACAAGGTGACAACCAACAAAAACTGGCATCAATGGTGTAAATCGACGATATCTGACCAAGTTAGATGCGAACTCACTCAAATATATTAGAATTGATGAGATTCGACCTCAAATTAGGAAGATAGACCTTGAAAATTTTTTATCAACACAAGGTGACAACCAACAAAAACTGGCATCAATGGTGTAAATCGACGATATCTGTCCAAGTTAGATGCAAACTCACTCAAATTTATTAGAATTGATGAGATTCGACCTCAAATTGGGAAAATAGACCTTGAAAATTTTCAATCAACACAAGGTGACAACCAACAAAAACTGGCATCAATGGTGTAAATCGACGATATCTGTCCAAGTTAGATGCAAACTCACTCAAATATATGAGAATTGATGAGATTCGACCTCAAATTAGCAAGATAGACCTTGAAAATTCTCAATCAACACAAGGTGACAACCGACCAAATCTGTCATCAATGGTTGTAAATCGACGATATCTTACCAATTTAGATGCAAACTCACTCAAATATATGAGAATTGATGAGATTCGACTTCAAAATAGGAAGATAGACCTTGAAAATTTTTTATCAACACAAGGTGACAACCAACAAAAACTGGCATCAATGGTGTAAATCGACGATATCTGACCAAGTTAGATGCGAACTCACTCAAATATATGAGAATTGATGAGATTCGACTTCAAATTAGGAAGATAGACCTTGAAAATTTTCTATCAACACAAGGTGACAACCAACAAAAACTGGCATCAATGGTGTAAATCGACGATATCTGACCAAGTTAGATGCAAACTCACTCAAATATATTAGAATTGATGAGATTCGACCTCAAATTAGGAAGATAGACTTTGAAAATTTTCAATCAACTCAAAGTGACAATCGACCTAAACTGGCATCAAGGGTTGTAATCGACGATTTTTGACTAAGTTCGATGCAAACTAACTCAAATATATGAGAATTGATGAGATTCGACTTCAAATTAGGAAGATAGACCTTGAAAATTTTCAATCAACACAAGGTGACAACCGACCAAATCTGGCATCAATGGTTGTAAATCGACGATATCTCACCAAGTTAGATGCAAACTCACTCAAATATATGAGAATTGATGAGATTCGACCTCAAATTAGGAAGATGGACTTTGAAAATTTTCAATCAACTCAAAGTGACAATCGACCTAAACTGGCATCAATCGGTTGTAAATCGATGATATCTTACCAAGTTTGATGCAAACTCACTCAAATATATGAGAATTGATGAGATTCGATTTCAAATTAGGAAGATAGACCTTGAAAATTTTCTATCAACACAAGGTGACACCAACAAAAACTGGCATCAATGGTGGAAATCGACGATATCTGACCAAGTTAGATGCAAACTCACTCAAATATATGAGAATTGATGAGATTCTACGTCAAATTAGGAAGATAGACCTTGAAAATTTTCAATCAACACAAGGTGACAACCGACCAAATCTGGCATCAATGGATGTAAATCGACGATATCTCACCAATTTAGATGCAAACTCACTCAAATATATGAGAATTGATGAGATTCGACCTCAAATTAGCAAGATAGACCTTGAAAATTCTCAATCAACACAAGGTGACAACCGACCAAATCTGTCATCAATGGTTGTAAATCGACGATATTTTACCAATTTAGATGCAAACTCACTCAAATATATGAGAATTGATGAGATTCGACTTCAAATTAGGAAGATAGACCTTGAAAATTTTTTATCAACACAAGGTGACAACCAACAAAAACTGGCATCAATGGTGTAAATCGACGATATCTGACCAAGTTAGATGCGAACTCACTCAAATATATGAGAATTGATGAGATTCGACTTCAAATTAGGAAGATAGACCTTGAAAATTTTCTATCAACACAAGGTGACAACCAACAAAAACTGGCATCAATGGTGTAAATCGACGATATCTGACCAAGTTAGATGCAAACTCACTCAAATATATTAGAATTGATGAGATTCGACCTCAAATTAGGAAGATAGACTTTGAAAATTTTCAATCAACTCAAAGTGACAATCGACCTAAACTGGCATCAAGGGTTGTAATCGACGATTTTTGACTAAGTTCGATGCAAACTAACTCGAATATATGAGAATTGATGAGATTCGACTTCAAATTAGGAAGATAGACCTTGAAAATTTTCAATCAACACAAGGTGACAACCGACCAAATCTGGCATCAATGGTTGTAAATCGACGATATCTCACCAAGTTAGATGCAAACTCACTCAAATATATGAGAATTGATGAGATTCGACCTCAAATTAGGAAGATGGACTTTGAAAATTTTCAATCAACTCAAAGTGACAATCGACCTAAACTGGCATCAATCGGTTGTAAATCGATGATATCTTACCAAGTTTGATGCAAACTCACTCAAATATATGAGAATTGATGAGATTCGACCTCAAATTAGCAAGATAGACCTTGAAAATTTTCTATCAACACAAGGTGACACCAACAAAAACTGGCATCAATGGTGGAAATCGACGATATCTGACCAAGTTAGATGCAAACTCACTCAAATATATGAGAATTGATGAGATTCTACGTCAAATTAGGAAGATAGACCTTGAAAATTTTCAATCAACACAAGGTGACAACCGACCAAATCTGGCATTAATGGTTGTAAATCGACGATATCTCACCAATTGAGATGCAAACTCACTCAAATATATGAGAATTGATGAGATTCGACCTCAAATTAGCAAGATAGACCTTGAAAATTCTCAATCAACACAAGGTGACAACCGACCAAATCTGTCATCAATGGTTGTAAATCGACGATATCTTACCAATTTAGATGCAAACTCACTCAAATATATGAGAATTGATGAGATTCGACCTCAAATTGGGAAAATAGACCTTGAAAATTTTCAATCAACACAAGGTGACAACCAACAAAAACTGGCATCAATGGTGTAAATCGACGATATCTGTCCAAGTTAGATGCAAACTCACTCAAATATATGAGAATTGATGAGATTCGACTTCAAATTAGGAAGATAGACCTTGAAAATTTTCAATCAACACAAGGTGACAACCGACCAAAACTGGCATCAATGGTTGTAAATCGACGATATCTTACCAATTTAGATGCAAACTCACTCAAATATATGAGAATTGATGAGATTCGACCTCAAATTAGCAAGATAGATCTTGAAAATTTTCAATCAACACAAGGTGCCAACCGACCAAATCTGGCATCAATGGTTGTAAATCGACGATATCTTACCAATTTAGATGCAAACTCACTCAAATATATGAGAATTGATGAGATTCGACTTCAAATTAGGAAGATAGACCTTGAAAATTTTTTATCAACACAAGGTGACAACCAACAAAAACTGGCATCAATGGTGTAAATCGACGATATCTGACCAAGTTAGAAGCAAACTCACTCAAATATATGAGAATTGATGAGATTCGACCTCAAATTAGGAAGATAGATCTTGAAAATTTTCAATCAACACAAGGTGACAACCAACAAAAACTGGCATCAATGGTGTAAATCGACGATATCTGACCAAGTTAGATGCAAACTCACTCAAATATATGAGAATTGATGAGATTCGACTTCAAATTAGGAAGATAGACCTTGAAAATTTTTCATCAACACAAGGTGACAACCAACAAAAACTGGCATCAATGGTGTAAATCGACGATATCTGACCAAGTTAGATGCGAACTCACTCAAATATATGAGAATTGATGAGATTCGACTTCAAATTAGGAAGATAGACCTTGAAAATTTTCTATCAACACAAGGTGACAACCAACAAAAATTGGCATCAATGGTGTAAATCGACGATATCTGACCAAGTTAGATGCAAACTCACTCAAATATATTAGAATTGATGAGATTCGACCTCAAATTAGGAAGATAGACTTTGAAAATTTTCAATCAACTCAAAGTGACAATCGACCTAAACTGGCATCAAGGGTTGTAATCGACGATTTTTGACTAATTTCGATGCAAACTAACTCAAATATATGAGAATTGATGAGATTCGACTTCAAATTAGGAAGATAGACCTTGAAAATTTTCAATCAACACAAGGTGACAACCGACCAAATCTGGCATCAATGGTTGTAAATCGACGATATCTCACCAAGTTAGATGCAAACTCACTCAAATATATGAGAATTGATGAGATTCGACCTCAAATTAGGAAGATGGACTTTGAAAATTTTCAATCAACTCAAAGTGACAATCGACCTAAACTGGCATCAATCGGTTGTAAATCGATGATATCTTACCAAGTTTGATGCAAACTCACTCAAATATATGAGAATTGATGAGATTCGATTTCAAATTAGGAAGATAGACCTTGAAAATTTTCTCTCAACACAAGGTGACACCAACAAAAACTAGCATCAATGGTGGAAATCGACGATATCTGACCAAGTTAGATGCAAACTCACTCAAATATATGAGAATTGATGAGATTCTACGTCAAATTAGGAAGATAGACCTTGAAAATTTTCAATCAACACAAGGTGACAACCGACCAAATCTGGCATCAATGGTTGTAAATCGACGATATCTCACCAATTTAGATGCAAACTCACTCAAATATATGAGAATTGATGAGATTCGACCTCAAATTAGCAAGATAGACCTTGAAAATTCTCAATCAACACAAGGTGACAACCGACCAAATCTGTCATCAATGGTTGTAAATCGACGATATTTTACCAATTTAGATGCAAACTCACTCAAATATATGAGGATTGATGAGATTCGACTTCAAATTAGGAAGATAGACCTTGAAAATTTTTTATCAACACAAGGTGACAACCAACAAAAACTGGCATCAATGGTGTAAATCGACGATATCTGTCCAAGTTAGATGCAAACTCACTCAAATATATGAGAATTGATGAGATTCGACCTCAAATTGGGAAAATAGACCTTGAAAATTTTCAATCAACACAAGGTGACAACCAACAAAAACTGGTATCAATGGTGTAAATCGACGATATCTGTCCAAGTTAGATGCAAACTCACTCAAATATATGAGAATTGATGAGATTCGACTTCAAATTAGGAAGATAGACCTTGAAAATTTTCAATCAACACAAGGTGACAACCGACCAAAACTGGCATCAATGGTTGTAAATCGACGATATCTTACCAATTTAGATGCAAACTCACTCAAATATATGAGAATTGATGAGATTCGACCTCAAATTAGCAAGATAGACCTTGAAAATTTTCAATCAACACAAGGTGACAACCGACCAAATCTGTCATCAATGGTTGTAAATCGACGATTTTTGACTAATTTCGATGCAAACTCACTCAAATATATGAGAATTGATGAGATTCGACTTCAAATTAGGAAGATAGACCTTGAAAATTTTTTATCAACACAAGGTGACAACCAACAAAAACTGGCATCAATGGTGTAAATCGACGATATCTGTCCAAGTTATATGCAAACTCACTCAAATATATGAGAATTGATGAGATTCGACCTCAAATTGGGAAAATAGACCTTGAAAATTTTCAATCAACACAAGGTGACAACCAACAAAAACTGGCATCAATGGTGTAAATCGACGATATCTGTCCAAGTTAGATGCAAACTCACTCAAATATATGAGAATTGATGAGATTCGACTTCAAATTAGGAAGATAGACCTTGAAAATTTTCAATCAACACAAGGTGACAACCGACCAAAACTGGCATCAATGGTTGTAAATCGACGATATCTTACCAATTTAGATGCAAACTCACTCAAATATATGAGAATTGATGAGATTCGACCTCAAATTAGCAAGATAGATCTTGAAAATTTTCAATCAACACAAGGTGCCAACCGACCAAATCTGGCATCAATGGTTGTAAATCGACGATATCTTACCAATTTAGATGCAAACTCACTCAAATATATGAGAATTGATGAGATTCGACTTCAAATTAGGAAGATAGACCTTGAAAATTTTTTATCAACACAAGGTGACAACCAACAAAAACTGGCATCAATGGTGTAAATCGACGATATCTGACCAAGTTAGAAGCAAACTCACTCAAATATATGAGAATTGATGAGATTCGACCTCAAATTAGGAAGATAGATCTTGAAAATTTTCAATCAACACAAGGTGACAACCAACAAAAACTGGCATCAATGGTGTAAATCGACGATATCTGACCAAGTTAGATGCAAACTCACTCAAATATATGAGAATTGATGAGATTCGACTTCAAATTAGGAAGATAGACCTTGAAAATTTTTCATCAACACAAGGTGACAACCAACAAAAACTGGCATCAATGGTGTAAATCGACGATATCTGACCAAGTTAGATGCGAACTCACTCAAATATATGAGAATTGATGAGATTCGACTTCAAATTAGGAAGATAGACCTTGAAAATTTTCTATCAACACAAGGTGACAACCAACAAAAATTGGCATCAATGGTGTAAATCGACGATATCTGACCAAGTTAGATGCAAACTCACTCAAATATATTAGAATTGATGAGATTCGACCTCAAATTAGGAAGATAGACTTTGAAAATTTTCAATCAACTCAAAGTGACAATCGACCTAAACTGGCATCAAGGGTTGTAATCGACGATTTTTGACTAATTTCGATGCAAACTAACTCAAATATATGAGAATTGATGAGATTCGACTTCAAATTAGGAAGATAGACCTTGAAAATTTTCAATCAACACAAGGTGACAACCGACCAAATCTGGCATCAATGGTTGTAAATCGACGATATCTCACCAAGTTAGATGCAAACTCACTCAAATATATGAGAATTGATGAGATTCGACCTCAAATTAGGAAGATGGACTTTGAAAATTTTCAATCAACTCAAAGTGACAATCGACCTAAACTGGCATCAATCGGTTGTAAATCGATGATATCTTACCAAGTTTGATGCAAACTCACTCAAATATATGAGAATTGATGAGATTCGATTTCAAATTAGGAAGATAGACCTTGAAAATTTTCTCTCAACACAAGGTGACACCAACAAAAACTAGCATCAATGGTGGAAATCGACGATATCTGACCAAGTTAGATGCAAACTCACTCAAATATATGAGAATTGATGAGATTCTACGTCAAATTAGGAAGATAGACCTTGAAAATTTTCAATCAACACAAGGTGACAACCGACCAAATCTGGCATCAATGGTTGTAAATCGAGGATATCTCACCAATTTAGATGCAAACTCACTCAAATATATGAGAATTGATGAGATTCGACCTCAAATTAGCAAGATAGACCTTGAAAATTCTCAATCAACACAAGGTGACAACCGACCAAATCTGTCATCAATGGTTGTAAATCGACGATATTTTACCAATTTAGATGCAAACTCACTCAAATATATGAGGATTGATGAGATTCGACTTCAAATTAGGAAGATAGACCTTGAAAATTTTTTATCAACACAAGGTGACAACCAACAAAAACTGGCATCAATGGTGTAAATCGACGATATCTGTCCAAGTTAGATGCAAACTCACTCAAATATATGAGAATTGATGAGATTCGACCTCAAATTGGGAAAATAGACCTTGAAAATTTTCAATCAACACAAGGTGACAACCAACAAAAACTGGTATCAATGGTGTAAATCGACGATATCTGTCCAAGTTAGATGCAAACTCACTCAAATATATGAGAATTGATGAGATTCGACTTCAAATTAGGAAGATAGACCTTGAAAATTTTCAATCAACACAAGGTGACAACCGACCAAAACTGGCATCAATGGTTGTAAATCGACGATATCTTACCAATTTAGATGCAAACTCACTCAAATATATGAGAATTGATGAGATTCGACCTCAAATTAGCAAGATAGACCTTGAAAATTTTCAATCAACACAAGGTGACAACCGACCAAATCTGTCATCAATGGTTGTAAATCGACGATTTTTGACTAATTTCGATGCAAACTCACTCAAATATATGAGAATTGATGAGATTCGACTTCAAATTGGGAAGATAGACCTTGAAAATTTTCTATCAACACAAGGTGACAACCAACAAAAACTGGCATCAATGGTGTAAATCGACGATATCTGACCAAGTTAGATGCAAACTCACTCAAATATATGAGAATTGATGAGTTTCGACCTCAAATTAGGAAGAAAGACCTTGAAAATTTTCAATCAACACAAGGTGACAACCGACCAAATCTGGCATCAATGGTTGTAAATCGACGATATCTTACCAAGTTAGATGCAAACTCACTCGAATATATGAGAATTGATGAGATTCGACCTCAAATTAGGAAGATAGACTTTGAAAATTTTCACTCAACTCAAAGTGACAATCGACCTAAACTGGCATGGAGGGTTGTAAATCGACGATATTGAACCAAGTTAGATGCAAACTCACTCAAATATATGAGAATTGATGAGATTTGATTTCAAAGAAGGAAGATAGACTCTGTAAGTTTTCAATCAACACAAAGTGACAATCGACCTAAACTGGCATCAATTGGTTGTAAATCGACGATATCTTACCAAGTTAAATGCAAACTCACTCAAATATATGAGAATTGATGAGATTCGACTTCAAATTGGGAAGATACACTGTGAAAGTTTTCAATCAACACAAGGTGACAACCGACCAAATCTGTCATCAATGGTTGTAAATCGACGATTTTTGACTAAGTTCGATGCAAACTCACTCAAATATATGAGAATTGATGAGATTCGACCTCAAATTGGGAAGATAGACCTTGAAAATTTTCTATCAACACAAGGTGACAACCAACAAAAACTGGCATCAATGGTGTAAATCGACGATATCTGACCAAGTTAGATGCAAACTCACTCAAATATATGAGAATTGATGAGATTCGACCTCAAATTGGGAAGATAGACCTTGAAAATTTTCTATCAACACAAGTTGACAACCAACAAAAACTGGCATCAATGTTGTAAATCGACGATATCTGACCAAGTTAGATGCAAACTCACTCAAATATATGAGAATTGATGAGATTCGACTTCAAATTAGGAAGATAGACCTTGAAAATTTTCAATCAACACAAGGTGACAACCGACCAAAACTGGCATCAATGGTTGTAAATCGACGATATCTTACCAATTTAGATGCAAACTCACTCAAATATATGAGAATTGATGAGATTCGACCTCAAATTAGCAAGATAGATATTGAAAATTTTCAATCAACACAAGGTGCCAACCGACCAAATCTGGCATCAATGGTTGTAAATCGACGATATCTTACCAATTTGGATGCAAACTCACTCAAATATATGAGAATTGATGAGATTCGACTTCAAATTAGGAAGATAGACCTTGAAAATTTTCAATCAACACAAGGTGACAACATACCAAATCTGGCATCAATGGTTGTAAATCGACGATATCTTACCAATTTAGATGCAAACTCACTCAAATATATGAGAATTGATGAGATTCGACTTCAAATTAGCAAGATAGACCTTGAAAATTTTCGATCAACACAAGGTGACAACCAACAAAAACTGGCATCAATGTTGTAAATCGACGATATCTGACCAAGTTAGATGCAAACTCACTCAAATATATGAGAATTGATGAGATTCGACTTCAAATTAGGAAGATAGACCTTGAAAATTTTCAATCAACACAAGGTGACAACCGACCAAATCTGGCATCAATGGTTGTAAATCGACGATATCTTACCAATTTAGATGCAAACTCACTCAATTATATGAGAATTGATGAGATTCGACTTCAAATTAGGAAGATAGACCTTGAAAATTTTCAATCAACACAAGGTGACAACCGACCAAATCTGGCATCAAAGGTTTTAAATCGACGATATCTTACCAATTTAGATGCAAACTCACTCAAATATATGAGAATTGATGAGATTCGACCTCAAATTAGCAAGATAGACCTCGAAAATTTTCAATCAACACAAGGTGACAACCGACCAAATCTGTCATCAATGGTTGTAACTCGACGATTTTTGACTAAGTTCGAAGCAAACTCACTCAAATATATGATAATTGATGAGATTCGACTTCAAATTGGGAAGATAGACCTTGAAAATTTTCTATCAACACAAGGTGACAACCAACAAAAACTGGCATCAATGGTGTAAATCGACGATATCTGACCAAGTTAGATGCAAACTCACTCAAATATATGAGAATTGATGAGATTCGACCTCAAATTAGCAAGACAGACTTTGAAAATTTTCAATCAACTCAAAGTGACAATCGACCTAAACTGGCATCAATCGGTTGTAAATCGATGATATCTTACCAATTTAGATGCAAACTCACTCAAATATATGAGAATTGATGAGATTCGACTCCAAATTAGGGAGATAGACCTTGAAAATTTCCAATCAACACAAGGTGACAACCGCCCAAATCTGGCATCAATGGTTGTAAATCGACGATATCTTACCAATTTAGATGCAAACTCACACAAATATATGAGAATTGATGAGATTCGACCTCAAATTAGCAAGATAGACCTTGAAAATTTTCATTCAACACAAGGTGACAACCGACAAAAACTGGCATCAATGGTGTAAATCGACGATATCTCACCAAGTTAGATGCAAACTCACTCAAATATATGAGAATTGATGAGATTCGATTTCAAATTAGGAAGATAGACTGTGAAAGTTTTCAATCAACACAAAGTGACAATCGACCTAAACTGGCATCAATTGGTTGTAAATCGATGATATCTTACCAAGTTAGATGCAAACTCACTCGAATATATGAGTATTGATGAGATTCGACTTAAAATTAGGAAGATAGACTGTGAAAGTTCTCAATCAACACAAAGTGACAATCGACCAAATCTGGCATCAATGGTTGTAAATCGACGATATCTTACAAATTCATATGCAAACTCACTCAATTATATGAGAATTGATGAGATTCGACTTCAAATTAGCAAGATAGACATTGAAAATTTTCAATCAACACAAGGTGACAACCGACCAAAACTGGCATCAATGGTTGTAAATCGACGATATCTTACCAATTTAGATGCAAACTCACTCAAATATATGAGAATTGATGAGATTCGACCTCAAATTAGCAAGATAGATATTGAAAATTTTCAATCAACACAAGGTGCCAACCGACCAAATCTGGCATCAATGGTTGTAAATCGACGATATCTTACCAATTTGGATGCAAACTCACTCAAATATATGAGAATTGATGAGATTCGACTTCAAATTAGGAAGATAGACCTTGAAAATTTTCAATCAACACAAGGTGACAACATACCAAATCTGGCATCAATGGTTGTAAATCGACGATATCTTACCAATTTAGATGCAAACTCACTCAAATATATGAGAATTGATGAGATTCGACTTCAAATTAGCAAGATAGACCTTGAAAATTTTCGATCAACACAAGGTGACAACCAACAAAAACTGGCATCAATGTTGTAAATCGACGATATCTGACCAAGTTAGATGCAAACTCACTCAAATATATGAGAATTGATGAGATTCGACTTCAAATTAGGAAGATAGACCTTGAAAATTTTCAATCAACACAAGGTGACAACCGACGAAAACTGGCATCAATGGTTGTAAATCGACGATATCTTACCAATTTAGATGCAAACTCACTCAATTATATGAGAATTGATGAGATTCGACTTCAAATTAGGAAGATAGACCTTGAAAATTTTCAATCAACACAAGGTGACAACCGACCAAATCTGGCATCAAAGGTTTTAAATCGACGATATCTTACCAATTTAGATGCAAACTCACTCAAATATATGAGAATTGATGAGATTCGACCTCAAATTAGCAAGATAGACCTCGAAAATTTTCAATCAACACAAGGTGACAACCGACCAAATCTGTCATCAATGGTTGTAACTCGACGATTTTTGACTAAGTTCGAAGCAAACTCACTCAAATATATGATAATTGATGAGATTCGACTTCAAATTGGGAAGATAGACCTTGAAAATTTTCTATCAACACAAGGTGACAACCAACAAAAACTGGCATCAATGGTGTAAATCGACGATATCTGACCAAGTTAGATGCAAACTCACTCAAATATATGAGAATTGATGAGATTCGACCTCAAATTAGCAAGACAGACTTTGAAAATTTTCAATCAACTCAAAGTGACAATCGACCTAAACTGGCATCAATCGGTTGTAAATCGATGATATCTTACCAATTTAGATGCAAACTCACTCAAATATATGAGAATTGATGAGATTCGACTCCAAATTAGGGAGATAGACCTTGAAAATTTCCAATCAACACAAGGTGACAACCGCCCAAATCTGGCATCAATGGTTGTAAATCGACGATATCTTACCAATTTAGATGCAAACTCACACAAATATATGAGAATTGATGAGATTCGACCTCAAATTAGCAAGATAGACCTTGAAAATTTTCATTCAACACAAGGTGACAACCGACAAAAACTGGCATCAATGGTGTAAATCGACGATATCTCACCAAGTTAGATGCAAACTCACTCAAATATATGAGAATTGATGAGATTCGATTTCAAATTAGGAAGATAGACTGTGAAAGTTTTCAATCAACACAAAGTGACAATCGACCTAAACTGGCATCAATTGGTTGTAAATCGATGATATCTTACCAAGTTAGATGCAAACTCACTCGAATATATGGGTATTGATGAGATTCGACTTAAAATTAGGAAGATAGACTATGAAAGTTCTCAATCAACACAAAGTGACAATCGACCAAATCTGGCATCAATGGTTGTAAATCGACGATATCTTACAAATTCATATGCAAACTCACTCAATTATATGAGAATTGATGAGATTCGACTTCAAATTAGCAAGATCAAATTAGCAAGATAGACCATGAAACTTTTCAATCAACACAAGGTGACAACCGACAAAAACTGGCATCAATGGTGTAAATCGACGATATCTCACCAAGTTAGATGCAAACTCACTCAAATATATGAGAATTGATGAGATTCGACCTCAAATTAGGAAGATGGACTTTGAAAATTTTCAATCAACTCAAAGTGACAATCGACCTTAACTGGCATCAAGGGTTGTAAATCGACGATTTTTGACTGAGTTCGATGCAAACTCACTCAAATATATGAGAATTGATGAGATTCGACCTCAAATTAGGAAGATGGACTTTGAAAGTTCTCAATCAACACAAAGTGACAATCGACCTGAACTGGCATCAATCGGTTGTAAATCGATGATATCTTACCAAGTTCGATGCAAGCTAACTCAAATACATATATGAGAATTGATGAGATTCGATTTCAAATTAGGAAGATAGACTGTGAAAGTTTTCAATCAACACAAAGTGACAATCGACCTAAACTGGCATCAATTGGTTGTAAATCGATGATATCTTACCAAGTTAGATGCAAACTCACTCGAATATATGAGTATTGATGAGATTCGACTTAAAATTAGGAAGATAGACTGTGAAAGTTCTCAATCAACACAAAGTGACAATCGACCAAATCTGGCATCAATGGTTGTAAATCGACGATATCTTACAAATTCATATGCAAACTCACTCAATTATATGAGAATTGATGAGATTCGACTTCAAATTAGCAAGATAGACCTTGAAAATTTTCAATCAACACAAGGGGACAACCGACCAAAACTGGCATCAATGGTTGTAAATCGACGATATCTTACCAATTTAGATGCAAACTCACTCAAATATATGAGAATTGATGAGATTCGACCTCAAATTAGCAAGATAGATATTGAAAATTTTCAATCAACACAAGGTGCCAACCGACCAAATCTGGCATCAATGGTTGTAAATCGACGATATCTTACCAATTTGGATGCAAACTCACTCAAATATATGAGAATTGATGAGATTCGACTTCAAATTAGGAAGATAGACCTTGAAAATTTTCAATCAACACAAGGTGACAACATACCAAATCTGGCATCAATGGTTGTAAATCGACGATATCTTACCAATTTAGATGCAAACTCACTCAAATATATGAGAATTGATGAGATTCGACTTCAAATTAGCAAGATAGACCTTGAAAATTTTCGATCAACACAAGGTGACAACCAACAAAAACTGGCATCAATGTTGTAAATCGACGATATCTGACCAAGTTAGATGCAAACTCACTCAAATATATGAGAATTGATGAGATTCGACTTCAAATTAGGAAGATAGACCTTGAAAATTTTCAATCAACACAAGGTGACAACCGACGAAAACTGGCATCAATGGTTGTAAATCGACGATATCTTACCAATTTAGATGCAAACTCACTCAATTATATGAGAATTGATGAGATTCGACTTCAAATTAGGAAGATAGACCTTGAAAATTTTCAATCAACACAAGGTGACAACCGACCAAATCTGGCATCAAAGGTTTTAAATCGACGATATCTTACCAATTTAGATGCAAACTCACTCAAATATATGAGAATTGATGAGATTCGACCTCAAATTAGCAAGATAGACCTCGAAAATTTTCAATCAACACAAGGTGACAACCGACCAAATCTGTCATCAATGGTTGTAACTCGACGATTTTTGACTAAGTTCGAAGCAAACTCACTCAAATATATGATAATTGATGAGATTCGACTTCAAATTGGGAAGATAGACCTTGAAAATTTTCTATCAACACAAGGTGACAACCAACAAAAACTGGCATCAATGGTGTAAATCGACGATATCTGACCAAGTTAGATGCAAACTCACTCAAATATATGAGAATTGATGAGATTCGACCTCAAATTAGCAAGACAGACTTTGAAAATTTTCAATCAACTCAAAGTGACAATCGACCTAAACTGGCATCAATCGGTTGTAAATCGATGATATCTTACCAATTTAGATGCAAACTCACTCAAATATATGAGAATTGATGAGATTCGACTCCAAATTAGGGAGATAGACCTTGAAAATTTCCAATCAACACAAGGTGACAACCGCCCAAATCTAGCATCAATGGTTGTAAATCGACGATATCTTACCAATTTAGATGCAAACTCACACAAATATATGAGAATTGATGAGATTCGACCTCAAATTAGCAAGATAGACCTTGAAAATTTTCATTCAACACAAGGTGACAACCGACAAAAACTGGCATCAATGGTGTAAATCGACGATATCTCACCAAGTTAGATGCAAACTCACTCAAATATATGAGAATTGATGAGATTCGATTTCAAATTAGGAAGATAGACTGTGAAAGTTTTCAATCAACACAAAGTGACAATCGACCTAAACTGGCATCAATTGGTTGTAAATCGATGATATCTTACCAAGTTAGATGCAAACTCACTCGAATATATGGGTATTGATGAGATTCGACTTAAAATTAGGAAGATAGACTATGAAAGTTCTCAATCAACACAAAGTGACAATCGACCAAATCTGGCATCAATGGTTGTAAATCGACGATATCTTACAAATTCATATGCAAACTCACTCAATTATATGAGAATTGATGAGATTCGACTTCAAATTAGCAAGATCAAATTAGCAAGATAGACCATGAAACTTTTCAATCAACACAAGGTGACAACCGACAAAAACTGGCATCAATGGTGTAAATCGACGATATCTCACCAAGTTAGATGCAAACTCACTCAAATATATGAGAATTGATGAGATTCGACCTCAAATTAGGAAGATGGACTTTGAAAATTTTCAATCAACTCAAAGTGACAATCGACCTTAACTGGCATCAAGGGTTGTAAATCGACGATTTTTGACTGAGTTCGATGCAAACTCACTCAAATATATGAGAATTGATGAGATTCGACCTCAAATTAGGAAGATGGACTTTGAAAGTTCTCAATCAACACAAAGTGACAATCGACCTGAACTGGCATCAATCGGTTGTAAATCGATGATATCTTACCAAGTTCGATGCAAGCTAACTCAAATACATATATGAGAATTGATGAGATTCGATTTCAAATTAGGAAGATAGACTGTGAAAGTTTTCAATCAACACAAAGTGACAATCGACCTAAACTGGCATCAATTGGTTGTAAATCGATGATATCTTACCAAGTTAGATGCAAACTCACTCGAATATATGGGTATTGATGAGATTCGACTTAAAATTAGGAAGATAGACTGTGAAAGTTCTCAATCAACACAAAGTGACAATCGACCAAATCTGGCATCAATGGTTGTAAATCGACGATATCTTACAAATTCATATGCAAACTCACTCAATTATATGAGAATTGATGAGATTCGACTTCAAATTAGCAAGATAGACCTTGAAAATTTTCAATCAACACAAGGAGACAACCGCCCAAATCTGGCATCAATGGTTGTAAATCGACGATATCTTACCAATTTAGATGCAAACTCACTCAAATATATGAGAATTGATGAGATTCGACTTCAAATTAGGAAGATAGACCTTGAAAATTTTCAATCAACACAAGGTGACAACCGACCAAATCTGGCATCAATGATTGTAAATCGACGATATCTTACCAATTTAGATGCAAACTCACTCAAATATATGAGATTTGATGAGATTCGACTTCAAATTAGGAAGATAGACCTTGAAAATTTTTTATCAACACAAGGTGACAACCAACAAAAACTGGCATCAATGGTGCAAATCGACGATATCTGACCAAGTTAGATGCAAACTCACTCAAATATATGAGAATTGATGAGATTCGACTTCAAATTAGGAAGATAGACCTTGAAAATTTTCAATCAACACAAGGTGACAACCAACAAAAACTGGCATCAATGGTGTAAATCGACGATATCTGACCAAGTTAGATGCGAACTTACTCAAATATATGAGAATTGATGAGATTCGACCTCAAATTAGCAAGATAGACCTTGAAAATTTTCAATCAACACAAGGTGACAACCGACCAAATCTGTCATCAATTGTTGTAAATCGACGATTTTTGACTAAGCTAGATGCAAACTCACTCAAATATATGAGAATTGATGAGATTCGACTTCAAATTAGGAAGATAGACCTTGAAAATTTTCAATCAACACAAGGTGACAACCAACAAAAACTGGCATCAATGGTGTAAATCGACGATATCTGACCAAGTTAGATGCAAACTCACTCAAATATATGAGAATTGATGAGATTCGACTTCAAATTAGGAAGATAGAACTTGAAAATTTTCAATCAACTCAAAGTGACAATCGACCTAAACTGGCATCAAGGGTTGTAATCGACGATTTTTGACTAAGTTCGATGCAAACTAACTCAAATATATGAGATTTGATGAGATTCGACTTCAAACTAGGAAGATAGACCTTGAAAATTTTCAATCAACACAAGGTGACAACCGACCAAATCTGGCATCAATGGTTGTAAATCGACGATATCTTACCAAGTTAGATGCAAACTCATTCAAATATATGAGAATTGATGAGATTCGACCTCAAACTAGAAAGATGGACTTTGAAAATTTTCAATCAACTCAAAGTGACAATCGACCTTAACTGGCATCAAGGGTTGTAAATCGACGATTTTTGACTAAGTTCGATGCAAACTCACTCAAATATATGAGAATTGATGAGATTCGACCTCAAATTAGGAAGATGGACTTTGAAAGTTCTCAATCAACACAAAGTGACAATCGACGTAAACTGGCATCAATCGGTTGTAAATCGATGATATCTTACCAAGTTCGATGCAAACTAACTCAAATACATATATGAGAATTGATGAGATTCGACTGCAAATTAGGAAGATAGACTGTGAAAGTTTTCAATCAACACAAAGTGACAATCGACCTAAACTGGCATCAATTGGTTGTAAATCGATGATATCTTACCAAGTTAGATGCAAATTCACTCAAATATGTGAGGATTGATGAGATTCGATTTCAAATTAGGAAGATAGACCTTGAAAATTTTCTATCAACACAAGGTGACACCAACAAAAACTGGCATCAATGGTGGAAATCGACGATATCTGTCCAAGTTAGATGCAAACTCACTCAAATATATGAGAATTGATGAGATTCTACGTCAAATTAGGAAAATAGACCTTGAAAATTTTCAATCAACACAAGGTGACAATCGACCAAATCTGGCATCAATGGTTGCTAATCGACGATATCTTATCAATTCAGATGCGAACTCACTCAAATATATGAGAATTGATGAGATTCGACTTCAAATTAGGAAGATAGACCTTGAATATTTTTTATCAACGCAAGGTGACAACCAACAAAAACTGGCATCAATGGTGTAAATCGACGATATCTTACCAAGTTAGATGCAAACTCACTCAAATATATGAGAATTGATGAGATTCGACTTCAAATTAGGAAGATAGACTGTGAAAGTTTTCAATCAACACAAAGTGACAATCGACCTTATCTGGCATCAATTGGTTGTGAATCGACGATATCTGACCAATTTAGCCTGCAAACTCACTCAATTATATGAGAATTGGTGAGATTCGACTTCAAATTATGAAGATAGACCTTGAAAATTTTCAATCAACACAAGGAGACAACCGCCCAAATCTGGCATCAATGGTTGTAAATCGACGATATCTTACCAATTTAGATGCAAACTCACTCAAATATATGAGAATTGATGAGATTCGACCTCAAATTAGCAAGATAGACCTTGAAACTTTTCAATCAACACAAGGTGACAACCAACAAAAACTGGCATCAATGGTGTAAATCGACGATATCTCACCAATTTAGATGCAAACTCACTCAAATATATGAGAATTGATGAGATTCGACCTCAAATTAGCAAGATAGACCTTGAAAATTTTCAATCAACACAAGGTGACAACCGACCAAATCTGTCATCAATGGTTGTAAATCGACGATTTTAGACTAATTTCGATGCTTACTCACTCAAATATATGAGAATTGATGAGATTCGACTTCAAATTGGGAAGATAGACCATGAAAATTTTCTATCAACACAAGGTGACAACCAACAAAAACTGGCATCAATTGTGTAAATCGACGATATCTGACCAAGTTAGATGCAAACTCACTCAAATATATTAGAAATGATGAGATTCGACCTCAAATTAGGAAGATAGACTTTGAAGTTCTCAATCAACACAAAGTGACAATCGACCTGAACTGGCATCAATCGGTTGTAAATCGATGATATCTTACCAAGTTCGATGCAAGCTAACTCAAATACATATATGAGAATTGATGAGATTCGACTTCAAATTAGGAAGATAGACTGTGAAAGTTTTCAATCAACTCAAAGGGACAATCGACCTAAACTGGCATCAATTGGTTGTAAATCGATGATATCTTACGAAGTTAGATGCAAACTCACTCAAATATATGAGAATTGATGAGATTCGATTTCAAATTAGGAAGATAGACCTTGAAAATTTTCTATCAACACAAGGTGACACCAACAAAAACTGGCATCAATGGTGGAAATCGACGATATCTTACCAAGTTAGATGCAAACTCACTCAAATTTATGAGAATTGATGAGATTCGACTTCAAATTAGGAAGATAGACTGTGAAAGTTTTCAATCAACACAAAGTGACAATCGACCTAAACTGGCATCAATTGGTTGTAAATCGATGATATCTTACGAAGTTAGATGCAAACTCACTCAAATATATGAGAATTGATGAGATTCGACCTCAAATTAGCAAGATAGACCTTGAAAATTTTGAATCAACACAAGGTGACAACCGACCAAATCTGGCATCAATGATTGTAAATCGACGATATCTTACCAATTTAGATGCAAACTCACTCAAATATATGAGATTTTATGAGATTCGACTTCAAATTAGGAAGATAGACCTTGAAAATTTTTTATCAACACAAGGTGACAACCAACAAAAACTGGCATCAATGGTGCAAATCGACGATATCTGACCAAGTTAGATGCAAACTCACTCAAATATATGAGAATTGATGAGATTCGACTTCAAATTAGGAAGATAGACCTTGAAAATTTTCAATCAACACAAGGTGACAACCAACAAAAACTGGCATCAATGGTGTAAATCGACGATATCTGACCAAGTTAGATGCAAACTCACTCAAATATATGAGAATTGATGAGATTCGACTTCAAATTAGGAAGATAGAACTTGAAAATTTTTAATCAACTCAAAGTGACAATCGACCTAAACTGGCATCAAGGGTTGTAATCGACGATTTTTGACTAAGTTCGATGCAAACTAACTCAAATATATGCGAATTGATGAGATTCGATTTCAAATTAGGAAGATAGACTGTGAAAGTTCTCAATCAACACAAGGTGACACCAACAAAAACTGGCATCAATGGTGGAAATCGACGATATCTGACCAAGTTAGATGCAAACTCACTCAAATATATGAGAATTGATGAGATTCGACTTCAAATTAGGAAGATAGACTGTGAAAGTTTTCAATCAACACAAAGTGACAATCGACCTAAACTGGCATCAATTGGTTGTAAATCGATGATATCTTACGAAGTTAGATGCAAACTCACTCAAATATATGAGAATTGATGAGATTCGACTTCAAATTAGGAAGATAGACCTTGAAAATTTTCAATCAACACAAGGTGACAACCGACCAAATCTGGTATCAATGATTGTGAATCGACGATATCTTACCAACTTAGATGCAAACTCACTCAAATATATGAGATTTGATGAGATTCGACTTCAAATTAGGAAGATAGACCTTGAAAATTTTTTATCAACACAAGGTGACAACCAACAAAAACTGGCATCAATGGTGCAAATCGACGATATCTGACCAAGTTAGATGCAAACTCACTCAAATATATGAGAATTGATGAGATTCGACTTCAAATTAGGAAGATAGACCTTGAAAATTTTCTATCAACACAAGGTGACACCAACAAAAACTGGCATCAATGGTGTAAATCGACGATATCTGACCAAGTTAGATGCAAACTCACTCAAATATATGAGAATTGATGAGATTCGACTTCAAATTAGGAAGATAGAACTTGAAAATTTTCAATCAACTCAAAGTGACAATCGACCTTAACTGGCATCAAGGGTTGTAAATCGATGATATCTTACGAAGTTAGATGCAAACTCACTCAAATATATGAGAATTGATGAGATTCGACTTCAAATTAGGAAGATAGACCTTGAAAATTTTCAATCAACACAAGGTGACAACCGACCAAATCTGGTATCAATGATTGTGAATCGACGATATCTTACCAACTTAGATGCAAACTCACTCAAATATATGAGATTTGATGAGATTCGACTTCAAATTAGGAAGATAGACCTTGAAAATTTTTTATCAACACAAGGTGACAACCAACAAAAACTGGCATCAATGGTGCAAATCGACGATATCTGACCAAGTTAGATGCAAACTCACTCAAATATATGAGAATTGATGAGATTCGACCTCAAATTAGGAAGATGGACTTTGAAAATTTTCAATCAACTCAAAGTGACAATCGACCTTAACTGGCATCAAGGGTTGTAAATCGACGATATCTTACGAAGTTAGATGCAAACTCACTCAAATATATGAGAATTGATGAGATTCGATTTCAAATTAGGAAGATAGACCTTGAAAATTTTCTATCAACACAAGGTGACACCAACAAAAACTGGCATCAATGGTGGAAATCGACGATATCTGACCAAGTTAGATGCAAACTCACTCAAATATATGAGAATTGATGAGATTCGACTTCAAATTAGGAAGATAGACTGTGAAAGTTTTCAATCAACACAAAGTGACAATCGACCTAAACTGGCATCAATTGGTTGTAAATCGATGATATCTTACGAAGTTAGATGCAAACTCACTCAAATATATGAGAATTGATGAGATTCGACTTCAAATTAGGAAGATAGACCTTGAAAATTTTCAATAAACACAAGGTGACAACCGACCAAATCTGGCATCAATGATTGTAAATCGACGATATCTTACCAATTTAGATGCAAACTCACTCAAATATATGAGATTTGATGAGATTCGACTTCAAATTAGGAAGATAGACCTTGAAAATTTTTTATCAACACAACTTGACAACCAACAAAAACTGGCATCAATGGTGCAAATCGACGATATCTGACCAAGTTAGATGCAAACTCACTCAAATATATGAGAATTGATGAGATTCGACTTCAAATTAGGAAGATAGACCTTGAAAATTTTCAATCAACACAAGGTGACAATCGACCAAATCTGGCATCAATGGTTGTAAATCGACGATATCTTATCAATTCAGATGCGAACTCACTCAAATATGTGAGGATTGATGAGATTCGACTTCAAATTAGGAAGATAGACCTTGAAAATTTTCAATCAACAAAAGGTGACAACCGACCAAATCTGGCATCAATGATTGTAAATCGACGATATCTTACCAATTTAGATGCAAACTCACTCAAATATATGAGATTTGATGAGATTCGACTTCAAATTAGGAAGATAGACCTTGAAAATTTTTTATCAACACAAGGTGACAACCGACAAAAACTGGCATCAATGGTGTAAATCGACGATATCTTACCAATTTAGATGAGAACTTACTCAAATATATGAGAATTGATGAGATTCGACCTCAAATTAGCAAGATAGACCTTGAAAATTTTCAATCAACACAAGGTGACAACCGACCAAATCTGGCATCAATGATTGTAAATCGACGATATCTTACCAATTTAGATGCAAACTCACTCAAATATATGAGATTTGATGAGATTCGACTTCAAATTAGGAAGATAGACCTTGAAAATTTTTTATCAACACAAGGTGACAACCGACCAAATCTGTCATCAATTGTTGTAAATCGACGATTTTTGACTAAGCTAGATGCAAACTCACTCAAATATATGAGAATTGATGAGATTCGACTTCAAATTAGGAAGATAGACTGTGAAAGTTTTCAATCAACACAAAGTGACAATCGACCTAAACTGGCATCAATTGGTTGTAAATCGATGATATCTTACGAAGTTAGATGCAAACTCACTCAAATATATGAGAATTGATGAGATTCGACTTCAAATTAGGAAGATAGACCTTGAAAATTTTCAATCAACACAAGGTGACAACCGACCAAATCTGGTATCAATGATTGTGAATCGACGATATCTTACCAACTTAGATGCAAACTCACTCAAATATATGAGATTTGATGAGATTCGACTTCAAATTAGGAAGATAGACCTTGAAAATTTTTTATCAACACAAGGTGACAACCAACAAAAACTGGCATCAATGGTGTAAATCGACGATATCTGACCAAGTTAGATGCGAACTTACTCAAATATATGAGAATTGATGAGATTCGACCTCAAATTAGCAAGATAGACCTTGAAAATTTTCAATCAACACAAGGTGACAACCGACCAAATCTGTCATCAATTGTTGTAAATCGACGATTTTTGACTAAGCTAGATGCAAACTCACTCAAATATATGAGAATTGATGAGATTCGACTTCAAATTAGGAAGATAGACCTTGAAAATTTTCAATCAACACAAGGTGACAACCAACAAAAACTGGCATCAATGGTGTAAATCGACGATATCTGACCAAGTTAGATGCAAACTCACTCAAATATATGAGAATTGATGAGATTCGACTTCAAATTAGGAAGATAGACCTTGAAAATTTTCAATCAACTCAAAGTGACAATCGACCTAAACTGGCATCAAGGGTTGTAATCGACGATTTTTGACTAAGTTCGATGCAAACTAACTCAAATATATGAGATTTGATGAGATTCGACTTCAAACTAGGAAGATAGACCTTGAAAATTTTCTATCAACACAAGGTGACACCAACAAAAACTGGCATCAATGGTGGAAATCGACGATATCTGACCAAGTTAGATGCAAACTCACTCAAATATATGAGAATTGATGAGATTCGACTTCAAATTAGGAAGATAGACTGTGAAAGTTTTCAATCAACACAAAGTGACAATCGACCTAAACTGGCATCAATTGGTTGTAAATCGATGATATCTTACGAAGTTAGATGCAAACTCACTCAAATATATGAGAATTGATGAGATTCGACTTCAAATTAGGAAGATAGACCTTGAAAATTTTCAATCAACACAAGGTGACAACCGACCAAATCTGGTATCAATGATTGTGAATCGACGATATCTTACCAACTTAGATGCAAACTCACTCAAATATATGAGATTTGATGAGATTCGACTTCAAATTAGGAAGATAGACCTTGAAAATTTTTTATCAACACAAGGTGACAACCAACAAAAACTGGCATCAATGGTGCAAATCGACGATATCTGACCAAGTTAGATGCAAACTCACTCAAATATATGAGAATTGATGAGATTCGACCTCAAATTAGGAAGATGGACTTTGAAAATTTTCAATCAACTCAAAGTGACAATCGACCTTAACTGGCATCAAGGGTTGTAAATCGACGATATCTTACGAAGTTAGATGCAAACTCACTCAAATATATGAGAATTGATGAGATTCGATTTCAAATTAGGAAGATAGACCTTGAAAATTTTCTATCAACACAAGGTGACACCAACAAAAACTGGCATCAATGGTGGAAATCGACGATATCTGACCAAGTTAGATGCAAACTCACTCAAATATATGAGAATTGATGAGATTCGACTTCAAATTAGGAAGATAGACTGTGAAAGTTTTCAATCAACACAAAGTGACAATCGACCTAAACTGGCATCAATTGGTTGTAAATCGATGATATCTTACGAAGTTAGATGCAAACTCACTCAAATATATGAGAATTGATGAGATTCGACTTCAAATTAGGAAGATAGACCTTGAAAATTTTCAATAAACACAAGGTGACAACCGACCAAATCTGGCATCAATGATTGTAAATCGACGATATCTTACCAATTTAGATGCAAACTCACTCAAATATATGAGATTTGATGAGATTCGACTTCAAATTAGGAAGATAGACCTTGAAAATTTTTTATCAACACAAGGTGACAACCAACAAAAACTGGCATCAATGGTGCAAATCGACGATATCTGACCAAGTTAGATGCAAACTCACTCAAATATATGAGAATTGATGAGATTCGACTTCAAATTAGGAAGATAGACCTTGAAAATTTTCAATCAACACAAGGTGACAATCGACCAAATCTGGCATCAATGGTTGTAAATCGACGATATCTTATCAATTCAGATGCGAACTCACTCAAATATGTGAGGATTGATGAGATTCGACTTCAAATTAGGAAGATAGACCTTGAAAATTTTCTATCAACACAAGGTGACAACCGACAAAAACTGGCATCAATGGTGTAAATCGACGATATCTTACCAATTTAGATGAGAACTTACTCAAATATATGAGAATTGATGAGATTCGACCTCAAATTAGCAAGATAGACCTTGAAAATTTTCAATCAACACAAGGTGACAACCGACCAAATCTGGCATCAATGATTGTAAATCGACGATATCTTACCAATTTAGATGCAAACTCACTCAAATATATGAGATTTGATGAGATTCGACTTCAAATTAGGAAGATAGACCTTGAAAATTTTTTATCAACACAAGGTGACAACCGACCAAATCTGTCATCAATTGTTGTAAATCGACGATTTTTGACTAAGCTAGATGCAAACTCACTCAAATATATGAGAATTGATGAGATTCGACTTCAAATTAGGAAGATAGACTGTGAAAGTTTTCAATCAACACAAAGTGACAATCGACCTAAACTGGCATCAATTGGTTGTAAATCGATGATATCTTACGAAGTTAGATGCAAACTCACTCAAATATATGAGAATTGATGAGATTCGACTTCAAATTAGGAAGATAGACCTTGAAAATTTTCAATCAACACAAGGTGACAACCGACCAAATCTGGTATCAATGATTGTGAATCGACGATATCTTACCAACTTAGATGCAAACTCACTCAAATATATGAGATTTGATGAGATTCGACTTCAAATTAGGAAGATAGACCTTGAAAATTTTTTATCAACACAAGGTGACAACCAACAAAAACTGGCATCAATGGTGCAAATCGACGATATCTGACCAAGTTAGATGCAAACTCACTCAAATATATGAGAATTGATGAGATTCGACTTCAAATTAGGAAGATAGACCTTGAAAATTTTCAATCAACACAAGGTGACAACCAACAAAAACTGGCATCAATGGTGTAAATCGACGATATCTGACCAAGTTAGATGCGAACTTACTCAAATATATGAGAATTGATGAGATTCGACCTCAAATTAGCAAGATAGACCTTGAAAATTTTCAATCAACACAAGGTGACAACCGACCAAATCTGTCATCAATTGTTGTAAATCGACGATTTTTGACTAAGCTAGATGCAAACTCACTCAAATATATGAGAATTGATGAGATTCGACTTCAAATTAGGAAGATAGACCTTGAAAATTTTCAATCAACACAAGGTGACAACCAACAAAAACTGGCATCAATGGTGTAAATCGACGATATCTGACCAAGTTAGATGCAAACTCACTCAAATATATGAGAATTGATGAGATTCGACTTCAAATTAGGAAGATAGACCTTGAAAATTTTCAATCAACTCAAAGTGACAATCGACCTAAACTGGCATCAAGGGTTGTAATCGACGATTTTTGACTAAGTTCGATGCAAACTAACTCAAATATATGAGATTTGATGAGATTCGACTTCAAACTAGGAAGATAGACCTTGAAAATTTTCTATCAACACAAGGTGACACCAACAAAAACTGGCATCAATGGTGGAAATCGACGATATCTGACCAAGTTAGATGCAAACTCACTCAAATATATGAGAATTGATGAGATTCGACTTCAAATTTGGAAGATAGACTGTGAAAGTTTTCAATCAACACAAAGTGACAATCGACCTAAACTGGCATCAATTGGTTGTAAATCGATGATATCTTACGAAGTTAGATGCAAACTCACTCAAATATATGAGAATTGATGAGATTCGACTTCAAATTAGGAAGATAGACCTTGAAAATTTTCAATCAACACAAGGTGACAACCGACCAAATCTGGCATCAATGATTGTAAATCGACGATATCTTACCAATTTAGATGCAAACTCACTCAAATATATGAGATTTGATGAGATTCGACTTCAAATTAGGAAGATAGACCTTGAAAATTGTTTATCAACACAAGGTGACAACCAACAAAAACTGGCATCAATGGTGCAAATCGACGATATCTGACCAAGTTAGATGCAAACTCACTCAAATATATGAGAATTGATGAGATTCGACTTCAAATTAGGAAGATAGACCTTGAAAATTTTCAATCAACACAAGGTGACAACCAACAAAAACTGGCATCAATGGTGTAAATCGACGATATCTGACCAAGTTAGATGCGAACTTACTCAAATATATGAGAATTGATGAGATTCGACCTCAAATTAGCAAGATAGACCTTGAAAATTTTCAATCAACACAAGGTGACAACCGACCAAATCTGTCATCAATTGTTGTAAATCGACGATTTTTGACTAAGCTAGATGCAAACTCACTCAAATATATGAGAATTGATGAGATTCGACTTCAAATTAGGAAGATAGACCTTGAAAATTTTCAATCAACACAAGGTGACAACCAACAAAAACTGGCATCAATGGTGTAAATCGACGATATCTGACCAAGTTAGATGCAAACTCACTCAAATATATGAGAATTGATGAGATTCGACTTCAAATTAGGAAGATAGACCTTGAAAATTTTCAATCAACTCAAAGTGACAATCGACCTAAACTGGCATCAAGGGTTGTAATCGACGATTTTTGACTAAGTTCGATGCAAACTAACTCAAATATATGAGATTTGATGAGATTCGACTTCAAACTAAGAAGATAGACCTTGAAAATTTTCAATCAACACAAGGTGACAACCGACCAAATCTGGCATCAATGGTTGTAAATCGACGATATCTTACCAAGTTAGATGCAAACTCATTCAAATATATGAGAATTGATGAGATTCGACCTCAAACTAGAAAGATGGACTTTGAAAATTTTCAATCAACTCAAAGTGACAATCGACCTTAACTGGCATCAAGGGTTGTAAATCGACGATTTTTGACTAAGTTCGATGCAAACTCACTCAAATATATGAGAATTGATGAGATTCGACCTCAAATTAGGAAGATGGACTTTGAAAGTTCTCAATCAACACAAAGTGACAATCGACGTAAACTGGCATCAATCGGTTGTAAATCGATGATATCTTACCAAGTTCGATGCAAACTAACTCAAATACATATATGAGAATTGATGAGATTCGACTGCAAATTAGGAAGATAGACTGTGAAAGTTTTCAATCAACGCAAAGTGACAATCGACCTAAACTGGCATCAATTGGTTGTAAATCGATGATATCTTACCATGTTAGATGCAAACTCACTCAAATATGTGAGGATTGATGAGATTCGATTTCAAATTAGGAAGATAGACCTTGAAAATTTTCTATCAACACAAGGTGACACCAACAAAAACTGGCATCAATCGTGGAAATCGACGATATCTGACCAAGTTAGATGCAAACTCACTCAAATATATGAGAATTGATGAGATTCTACGTCAAATTAGGAAAATAGACCTTGAAAATTTTCAATCAACACAAGGTGACAATCGACCAAATATGGCATCAATGGTTGTAAATCGACGATATCTTATCAATTCAGATGCGAACTCACTCAAATATATGAGAATTGATGAGAATCGACTTCAAATTAGGAAGATAGACCTTGAAAATTTTCTATCAACACAAGGTGACAACCGACAAAAAGTGGCATCAATGGTGTAAATCGACTATATCTTACCAATTTAGATGCGAACTCACTCAAATATATGAGAATTGATGAGATTCGACTTCAAATTAGGAAGATAGACCTTGAATATTTTTTATCAACGCAAGGTGACAACCAACAAAAACTGGCATCAATGGTGTAAATCGACGATATCTCACCAAGTTAGATGCAAACTCACTCAAATATATGAGAATTGATGAGATTCGACTTCAAATTAGGAAGATAGACTGTGAAAGTTTTCAATCAACACAAAGTGACAATCGACCTTATCTGGCATCAATTGGTTGTAAATCGACGATATCTTACCAATTTAGCCTGCAAACTCACTCAAATATATGAGAATTGATGAGATTCGACTTCAAATTAGGAAGATAGACCTTGAAAATTTTCAATCAACACAAGGTGACAACCGCCCAAATCTGGCATCAATGGTTGTAAATCGACAATATATTACCAATTTAGATGCAAACTCACTCAAATATATGAGGATTGATGAGATTCGACCTCAAATTAGCAAGATAGACCTTGAAAATTTTCAATCAACACAAGGTGACAACCGACAAAAACTGGCATCAATGGTGTAAATCGACGATATCTCACCAAGTTAGATGCAAACTCACTCAAATATATGAGAATTGATGAGATCCGATTTCAAATTAGGAAGATGGACTGTGAAAGTTTTCAATCAACACAAAGTGACAAACGACCTAAACTGGGATCAATTGGTTGTAAATCGATGATATCTCACCAAGTTAGATGCAAACTTACTCGAATATATGGGAATTGATGAGATTCGACTTAAAATTAGGAAGATAGACTGTGAAAGTTCTCAATCAACACAAAGTGACAAACGACCAAATCTGGCATCAATGGTTGTAAATCGACGATATCTTACCAATTTAGATGCAAACTCACTCAAATATATGAGAATTGATGAGATTCGACCTCAAATTAGCAAAATAGACCTTGAAAATTTTCAATCAACACAAGGTGACAACCGACAAAAACTGGCATCAATGGTGTAAATCATCGATATCTGACCAAGTTAGATACAAACTCACTCAAATATATGAGAATTGATGAGATTCCACCTCAAATTAGGAAAATAGACCTTGAAAATTGTTTATCAACACAAGGTACAACCAACAAAAACTGGCATCAATGGTGCAAATCGACGATATCTTACCAATTTAGATGCAAACTCACTCAAATATATGAGAATTGATGAGATTCGACTTCAAATTAGGAAGATAGACCTTGAAAATTTTCAATCAACACAAGGTGACAACCGACCAAATCTGGCATCAATGGTTGTAAATCGACGATATCTTACCAAGTTAGATGCAAACTCATTCAAATATATGAGAATTGATGAGATTCGACCTCAAATCAGGAAGATGGACTTTGAAAATTTTCGATCAACTCAAAGTGACAATCGACCTAAACTGGCATCAATTGGTTGTAAATCGATGATATCTTACCAAGTTAGAAGCGAACTCACTCAAATATATGAGAATTGATGAGATTCGACTTCAAATTAGGAAGATAGACCTTGAAAATTTTCAATCAACACAAGGTGACAACCAACAAAAACTGGCATCAATGGTGTAAATCGACGATATCTGACCAAGTTAGATGCAAACTCACTCAAATATATGAGAATTGATGAGATTCGACTTCAAATTAGGAAGATAGACCTTGAAAATTTGCAATCAACTCAAAGTGACAATCGACCTAAACTGGCATCAAGGGTTGTAATCGACGATTTTTGACTAAGTTCGATGCAAACTAACTCAAATATATGAGATTTGATGAGATTCGACTTCAAACTAGGAAGATAGACCTTGAAAATTTTCAATCAACACAAGGTGACAACCGACCAAATCTGGCATCAATGGTTGTAAATCGACGATATCTTACCAAGTTAGATGCAAACTCATTCAAATATATGAGAATTGATGAGATTCGACCTCAAACTAGAAAGATGGACTTTGAAAATTTTCAATCAACTCAAAGTGACAATCGACCTTAACTGGCATCAAGGGTTGTAAATCGACGATTTTTGACTAAGTTCGATGCAAACTCACTCAAATATATGAGAATTGATGAGATTCGACCTCAAATTAGGAAGATGGACTTTGAAAGTTCTCAATCAACACAAAGTGACAATCGACGTAAACTGGCATCAATCGGTTGTAAATCGATGATATCTTACCAAGTTCGATGCAAACTAACTCAAATACATATATGAGAATTGATGAGATTCGACTGCAAATTAGGAAGATAGACTGTGAAAGTTTTCAATCAACACAAAGTGACAATCGACCTAAACTGGCATCAATTGGTTGTAAATCGATGATATCTTACCAAGTTAGATGCAAACTCACTCAAATATGTGAGGATTGATGAGATTCGATTTCAAATTAGGAAGATAGACCTTGAAAATTTTCTATCAACACAAGGTGACACCAACAAAACTGGCATCAATCGTGGAAATCGACGATATCTGACCAAGTTAGATGCAAACTCACTCAAATATATGAGAATTGATGAGATTCTACGTCAAATTAGGAAAATAGACCTTGAAAATTTTCAATCAACACAAGGTGACAATCGACCAAATCTGGCATCAATGGTTGTAAATCGACGATATCTTATCAATTCAGATGCGAACTCACTCAAATATATGAGAATTGATGAGAATCGACTTCAAATTAGGAAGATAGACCTTGAAAATTTTCTATCAACACAAGGTGACAACCGACAAAAACTGGCATCAATGGTGTAAATCGACGATATCTTACCAATTTAGATGCGAACTCACTCAAATATATGAGAATTGATGAGATTCGACTTCAAATTAGGAAGATAGACCTTGAATATTTTTTATCAACGCAAGGTGACAACCAACAAAAACTGGCATCAATGGTGTAAATCGACGATATCTTACCAAGTTAGATGCAAACTCACTCAAATATATGAGAATTGATGAGATTCGACTTCAAATTAGGAAGATAGACTGTGAAAGTTTTCAATCAACACAAAGTGACAATCGACCTTATCTGGCATCAATTGGTTGTGAATCGACGATATCTTACCAATTTAGCCTGCAAACTCACTCAAATATATGAGAATTGATGAGATTCGACTTCAAATTAGGAAGATAGACCTTGAAAATTATCAATCAACACAAGGTGACAACCGCCCAAATCTGGCATCAATGGTTGTAAATCGACAATATATTACCAATTTAGATGCAAACTCACTCAAATATATGAGGATTGATGAGATTCGACCTCAAATTAGCAAGATAGACCTTGAAAATTTTCAATCAACACAAGGTGACAACCGACAAAAACTGGCATCAATGGTGTTAATCGACGATATCTCACCAAGTTAGATGCAAACTCACTCAAATATATGAGAATTGATGAGATCCGATTTCAAATTAGGAAGATGGACTGTAAAAGTTTTCAATCAACACAAAGTGACAAACGACCTAAACTGGGATCAATTGGTTGTAAATCGATGATATCTCACCAAGTTAGATGCAAACTTACTCGAATATATGGGAATTGATGAGATTCGACTTAAAATTAGGAAGATAGACTGTGAAAGTTCTCAATCAACACAAAGTGACAAACGACCAAATCTGGCATCAATGGTTGTAAATCGACGATATCTTACCAATTCAGATGCAAACTCACTCAAATATATGAGAATTGATGAGATTCTACCTCAAATTAGCAAGATAGACCTTGAAAATTTTCAATCAACACAAGGTGACAACCGACAAAAACTGGCATCAATGGTGTAAATCGTCGATATCTGACCAAGTTAGATGCAAACTCACACAAATATATGAGAATTGATGAGATTCCACCTCAAATTAGGAAAATAGACCTTGAAAATTTTCAATCAACACAAGGTGACAACCGACCAAATCTGGCATCAATGGTTGTAAATCGACGATATCTTACCAATTTAGATGCAAACTCACTCAAATATATGAGAATTGATGGGATTCGACTTCAAATTAGGAAGATAGACCTTGAAAATTTTCAATCAACTCAAAGTGACAATCGACCTAAACTGGCATCAATTGGTTGTAAATCGATGATATCTTACCAAGTTAGATGCAAACTCACTCAAATATATGAGAATTGATGAGATTCGATTTCAAATTAGGAAGATAGACCTGGAAAATTTTCTATCAACACAAGGTGACAACCAACAAAAACTGGCATCAATGGTGTAAATCGACAATATCTGACCAAGTTAGATGCAAACTCTCTCAAATATATGAGAATCGATGAGATTCGACCTCAAATTAGGAAAATAGACCTTGAAAATTTTCAATCAACACAAGGTGACAACCGACCAAATCTGGCATCAATGGTTGTAAATCGACGATATCTTACCAATTTAGATGCAAACTCACTCAAATATATGAGAATTGATGAGATTCGACTTCAAATTAGGAAGATAGACCTTGAAAATTTTTTATCAACACAAGGTGACAACCAACAAAAACTGGCATCAATGGTGTAAATCGACGATATCTGACCAAGTTAGATGCAAACACACTCAAATATATGAGAATTGATGAGATTCGACCTCAAATTAGGAAGATAGACTTTGAAAGTTCTCAATCAACACAAAGTGACAATCGACTTAAACTGGCATCAATTGGTTGTAAATCGATGATATCTTACCAATTTAGATGCAAACTCACTCAAATATATGAGAATTGATGAGATTCGACTTCAAATTAGGAAGATAGACCTTGAAAATTTTCAATCAACACAAGGTGACAACCGACCAAATCTGGCATCAATGGTTGTAGATCGACGATATCTTACCAATTTAGATGCAAACTCACTCAAATATATGATAATTGATGAGATTCGATTTCAAATTAGGAAGATAGACTGTGAAAGTTTTCAATCAACACAAAGTGACAATCGACCTAATCTGGCATCAATTGGTTGTAAATCGATGATATCTTACCAAGTTAGATGCAACTCACTAGAATATATGGGAATTGATGAGATTCGACTAAAAATTAGAAAGATAGACTGTGAAAGTTCTCAATCAACACAAAGTGACAATCGACAGAAACTGGCATCAATGGTTGTAAACCGACGAAATCTGACCAAGTTAGATGCAAACTCACTCAAATAAATGAGAATTGATGAGATTCGACCTCAAATCAGGAAAATAGACCTTGAAAATTTTCAATCAACACAAGGTGACAACCGACCAAATCTGGCATCAATGGTTGTAGATCGACGATATCTCACCAATTTAGATGCAAACTCACTCAAATATATGAGAATTGATAATATTCGACTTAAAATTAGGAAGATAGACTGTGAAAGTTTTCAATCAACACAAAGTGACAATCGATTTAACTGAAATCAATTGGTTGTAAATCGACGATATCTCACCAATTTAGATGCAAACTCACTCAAATATATGAGAATTGATGAGATTCGACTTCAAATTAGGAAGATAGACCTTGAAAATTTTCAATCAACACAAGGTGACAACCGCCCAAATCTGGCATCAATGGTTGTAAATCGACGATATATTACCAATTTAGATGCAAACTCACTCAAATATATGAGAATTGATAATATTCCACTTAAAATTAGGAAGATAGACTGTGAAAGTTTTCAATCAACACAAAGTGACAATCGATTTAACTGAAATCAATTGGTTGTAAATCGACGATATCTCACCAATTTAGATGCAAACTCACTCAAATATATGAGGATTGATGAGATTCGACCTCAAATTAGCAAGATAGACCTTGAAAATTTTCAATCAACAAAAGGTGACAACCGACAAAAACTGGCATCAATGGTGTAAATCGACGATATCTCACCAAGTTAGATGCAAACTCACTCAAATATGTGAGAATTGATGAGATTCGACCTCAAATTAGGAAGATAGACCTTGAATATTTTCTATCAACACAAGGTGACAACCAACAAAAATTGGCATCAATGGTGTAAATCGACGATATTTCACCAAGTTAGATGCAAACTCACTCAAATATATGAGAATTGATGAGATTCGACTTCAAATAAGGAAGATAGTCTTTGAAAATTTTCTATCAACACAAGGTGACAACAAAAAAAACTGGCATCAATGGTGTAAATCGACTATATCTGACCAAGTTAGATGCAAACTCACTCAAATATATGAGAATTGATGAGATTCGACTTCAAATAAGGAAGATAGTCTTTGAAAATTTTCTATCAACACAAGGTGACAACAAAAAAAACTGGCATCAATGGTGTAAATCGACTATATCTGACCAAGTTAGATGCAAACTCACTCAAATATATGAGAATTGATAAGATTCGACTCAAAATTAGGAAGAGAGACACTGGAATATTTCAATCAACACAAGGTGACAACCGACCAAATCTGGCATCAATGGTTGTAGATCGACGATATCTCACCAATTTAGATGCAAACTCACTCAAATATATGAGAATTGATAATATTCGACTTAAAATTAGGAAGATAGACTGTGAAAGTTTTCAATCAACACAAAGTGACAATCGATTTAACTGAAATCAATTGGTTGTAAATCGACGATATCTCACCAATTTAGATGCAAACTCACTCAAATATATGAGAATTGATGAGATTCGACTTCAAATTAGGAAGATAGACCTTGAAAATTTTCAATCAACACAAGGTGACAACCGCCCAAATCTGGCATCAATGGTTGTAAATCGACGATATATTACCAATTTAGATGCAAACTCACTCAAATATATGAGAATTGATAATATTCCACTTAAAATTAGGAAGATAGACTGTGAAAGTTTTCAATCAACACAAAGTGACAATCGATTTAACTGAAATCAATTGGTTGTAAATCGACGATATCTCACCAATTTAGATGCAAACTCACTCAAATATATGAGGATTGATGAGATTCGACCTCAAATTAGCAAGATAGACCTTGAAAATTTTCAATCAACAAAAGGTGACAACCGACAAAAACTGGCATCAATGGTGTAAATCGACGATATCTCACCAAGTTAGATGCAAACTCACTCAAATATGTGAGAATTGATGAGATTCGACCTCAAATTAGGAAGATAGACCTTGAATATTTTCTATCAACACAAGGTGACAACCAACAAAAATTGGCATCAATGGTGTAAATCGACGATATTTCACCAAGTTAGATGCAAACTCACTCAAATATATGAGAATTGATGAGATTCGACTTCAAATAAGGAAGATAGTCTTTGAAAATTTTCTATCAACACAAGGTGACAACAAAAAAAACTGGCATCAATGGTGTAAATCGACTATATCTGACCAAGTTAGATGCAAACTCACTCAAATATATGAGAATTGATGAGATTCGACTTCAAATAAGGAAGATAGTCTTTGAAAATTTTCTATCAACACAAGGTGACAACAAAAAAAACTGGCATCAATGGTGTAAATCGACTATATCTGACCAAGTTAGATGCAAACTCACTCAAATATATGAGAATTGATAAGATTCGACTCAAAATTAGGAAGAGAGACACTGGAATATTTCAATCAACACAAGGTGACAACCGACCAAAACTGGCATGAATGGTTGTAAATCGACGATATCTTACCAAGTTAGATGCAAACTCACTCAAATATATGAGAATTGATGAGATTCGATTTTAAATTAGGAAGATGGACTTTATAAATTTTCAATCAACTCGACAATCGACCTCAACTGGCATCAATGGTGTAAATCGACGATATCTGACCGAGTAAGATGCAAACTCACTCAAATATATGAGAATTGATGAGATTCGACTTCAAATTAGGAAGAAAGACCGTGAAAATTTTTTATCAACTCAAAGTGACAATCGACCTAAACTGGCATCAAGGGTTGTAATCGACGATTTTTGACTAAGTTCGATGCAAACTCACTCAAATATATGAGAATTGATGAGATTCGACTTCAAATTAGGAAGATAGACTTTGAAAATTTCCTATCAACACAAGGTGACAACCAACCAAAACTGTCATCAATGGAGTAAATCGACGATATCTGACCATGTTAGATGCAAACTCACTCAAATATATGAGAATTGATGATATTCGACCTCAAATTAGGAAGATAGAGCTTGAAAATTTTCTATCAACACAAGGTGACAACCGACCAAATCTGGCATCAATGGTGTAAATCGACTATATCTTACCAAGTTAGATGCAAACTTACTCAAATATATGAGAATTGATGAGATTCGACTTCAAATAAGGAAGATAGTCTTTGAAAATTTTCTATCAACACAAGGTGACAACCGACCAAATCTGGCATCAATGGTGTAAATCGACTATATCTTACCAAGTTAGATGCAAACTTACTCAAATATATGAGAATTGATGAGATTCGACTTCAAATAAGGAAGATAGTCTTTGAAATTTTTCTATCAACACAAGATGACAACCGACCAAATCTGGCATCAATGGTGTAAATCGACTATATCTTACCAAGTTAGATGCAAACTTACTCAAATATATGAGAATTGATGAGATTCGACTTCAAATAAGGAAGATAGTCTTTGAAAATTTTCTATCAACACAAGGTGACAACCAACAAAAACTGGCATCAATGGTGTAAATCGACTATATCTGACCAAGTTAGATGCAAACTCACTCAAATATATGAGAATTGATAAAATTCGACTTTAAATAAGGAAGATAGACTTTGGAATATTTCAATCAACACAAGGTGACAACCGACCAAAACTGGCATCAATGGTTGTAAATCGACGATATCTCACCAATTTAGATGCAAACTCACTCAAATATATGAGAATTGATAATATTCGACTTAAAATTAGGAAGATAGACTGTGAAAGTTTTCAATCAACACAAAGTGACAATCGATTTAACTGAAATCAATTGGTTGTAAATCGACGATATCTCACCAATTTAGATGCAAACTAACTCAAATATGTGAGAATTGATGAGATTCGACCTCAAATCAGGAAAATAGACCTTGAAAATTTTCAATCAACACAAGGTGACAACCGACCAAATCTGGCATCAATGGTTGTAGATCGACGATATCTCACCAATTTAGATGCAAACTCACTCAAATATATGAGAATTGATAATATTCGACTTAAAATTAGGAAGATAGACTGTGAAAGTTTTCAATCAACACAAAGTGACAATCGATTTAACTGAAATCAATTGGTTGTAAATCGACGATATATTACCCATTTAGATGCAAACTCTTTCAAATATATGAGGATTGATGAGATTCGACCTCAAATTAGCAAGATAGAACTTGAAAATTTTCTATCAACACAAGGTGACAACCAACAAAAATTGGCATCAATGGTGTGAATCGACGATATTTCACCAAGTTAGATGCAAACTCACTCAAATATATGAGAATTGATGAGATTCGACTTCAAATTAGGAAGATAGACTGTGAAAGTTTTCAATCAACACAAGGTGACAACCAACAAAAACTAGCATCAATGGTGTAAATCGACTATATCTTACCAAGTTAGATGCAAACTCACTCAAATATATGAGAATTGATGAGATTCGACTTCAAATAAGGAAGATAGTCTTTGAAAATTTTCTATCAACACAAGGTGACAACCAACAAAAACTGGCATCAATGGTGTAAATCGACTATATCTGACCAAGTTAGATGCAAACTCACTCAAATATATGAGAATTGATAAGATTCGACTCAAAATTAGGAAGATAGACACTGGAATATTTCAATCAACACAAGGTGACAACCAACCAAAACTGGCATGAATGGTTGTAAATCGACGATATCTTACCAAGTTAGATGCAAACTCACTCAAATATATGAGAATTGATGAGATTCGATTTCAAATTAGGAAGATGGACTTTGAAAATTTTCAATCAAGTCAAAGTGACAATCGACCTCAACTGGCATCAATGGTGTAAATCGACGATATCTGACCGAGTTAGATGCAAACTCACTCAAATATATGAGAATTGATGACATTCGACTTCAAATTGGAAGAAAGACCGTGAAAATTTTTTATCAACTCAAAGTGACAATCGACCTAAACTGGCATCAAGGGTTGTAATCGACGATTTTTGACTAAGTTCGATGCAAACTCACTCAAATATATGAGAATTGATGAGATTCGACTTCAAATTAGGAAGATAGACTTTGAAAATTTCCTATCAACACAAGGTGACAACCAACCAAAACTGTCATCAATGGAGTAAATCGACGATATCTGACCATGTTAGATGCAAACTCACTCAAATATATGAGAATTGATGAGATTCGACCTCAAATTAGGAAGATAGACCCTGAAAATTTTCTATCAACACAAGGTGACAACCAACCAAATCTGGCATCAATGGTGTAAATCGACTATATCTTACCAAGTTAGATGCAAACTTACTCAAATATATGAGAATTGATGAGATTCGACTTCAAATAAGGAAGATAGTCTTTGAAAATTTTCTATCAACACAAGGTGACAACCAACAATAACTGGCATCAATGGTGTAAATCGACTATATCTGACCAAGTTAGATGCAAACTCACTCAAATATATGAGAATTGATAAGATTCGACTTTAAATTAGGAAGATAGACTTTGGAATATTTCAATCAACACAAGGTGACAACCGACCAAAACTGGCATCAATGGTTGTAAATCGACGATATCTCACCAAGTTAGATGCAAACTCACTCAAATATATGAGAATTGATGAAATTCGATTTCAAATTAGGAAGATAGACTGTGGAAGTTCTCAATCAACACAAAGTGACAATCGACCTAAACTGTCATCAATTGTTTGGAAATCGATGATATCTTACCAAGTTAGTTGCAAACTCACTCAAATATATGAGAATTGATGAGATTCGACTTAGAATTAGGAAGATAGACTGTGAAAGTTTTCAATCAACACAAAGTGACAATCGACCTAAACTGGCATCAATTGGTTGTAAATCGATGATATCTTACCAAGTTAGATGCAAACTTACTCAAATATACGGGAATTGATGAGATTCGACTTGAAATTAGGAAGATAGTCTTTGAAAATTTTCTATCAACACAAAGTGACAATCGACCTTAACTGGCATCAAGGGTTGTAAATCGACGATTTATGACTGAGATGCAAACTCACTCAAATATATGAGAATTGATGAGATTCGAATTCAAATTAGGAAGATAGACCTTGAAAATTTCCTATCAACACAAGTGACAACCAACCAAAACTGGCATCAATGGTGTAAATCGACGATATCTGACCAAGTTAGATGCAATCTCACTCAAATATATGAGAATTGATGAGATTCGACCTCAAATTAGGAAGATAGACATTGAAAATTTTTAATCAACACAAGGTGACAACCAACAAAAACTGGCGTCAATGGTGTAAATCGACGATATCTGACCAAGTTAGATGCGAACTCACTCAAATATATGAGAATTGATGAGATTCGACCTCAAATTTGCAAGATAGACCTTGAAAATTTTCAATCAACACAAGGTGACAACCGACCAAATCTGTCATCAATGGTTGTAAATCGACGATTTTTGACTAAGTTCGATGCAAACTCACTCAAATATATGAGAATTGATGAGATTCGAATTTAAATTAGGAAGATAGACCTTGAAAGTTTCCTATCAACACAAGGTGACAACCAACCAAAACTGGCATCAATGGTGTAAATCGACGATATCTGACCAAGTTAGATGCAATCTCACTCAAATATATGAGAATTGATGAGATTTGACTTCAAATTAGGAAGATAGACCTTGAAAATTTTCTATCAACACAAGGTGACAACCAACAAAAACTGGCATCAATTGTTGTAAATCGACGATATCTCACCAATTTAGATGCAAACTCACTCAAATATATGAGAATTGATGAGATTCGACTTCAAATTAGGAAGATAGACCTTGAAAATTTTCTATCAACACAAGGTGACAACCAACCAAAACTGGCGTCAATGGTGTAAATCGACGATATCTTACCAAGTTAGATGCAAACTCACTCAAATATATGAGAATTGATGAGATTCGATTTTAAATTAGGAAGATGGACTTTATAAATTTTCAATCAACTCAAAGTGACAATCGACCTCAACTGGCATCAATGGTGTAAATCGACGATATCTGACCGAGTAAGATGCAAACTCACTCAAATATATGAGAATTGATGAGATTCGACTTCAAATTAGGAAGAAAGACCGTGAAAATTTTTTATCAACTCAAAGTGACAATCGACCTAAACTGGCATCAAGGGTTGTAATCGACGATTTTTGACTAAGTTCGATGCAAACTCACTCAAATATATGAGAATTGATGAGATTCGACTTCAAATTAGGAAGATAGACTTTGAAAATTTCCTATCAACACAAGGTGACAACCAACCAAAACTGTCATCAATGGAGTAAATCGACGATATCTGACCATGTTAGATGCAAACTCACTCAAATATATGAGAATTGATAAGATTCGACTTTAAATAAGGAAGATAGACTTTGGAATATTTCAATCAACACAAGGTGACAACCGACCAAAACTGGCATCAATGGTTGTAAATCGACGATATCTCACCAATTTAGATGCAAACTCACTCAAATATATGAGAATTGATAATATTCGACTTAAAATTAGGAAGATAGACTGTGAAAGTTTTCAATCAACACAAAGTGACAATCGATTTAACTGAAATCAATTGGTTGTAAATCGACGATATCTCACCAATTTAGATGCAAACTAACTCAAATATGTGAGAATTGATGAGATTCGACCTCAAATCAGGAAAATAGACCTTGAAAATTTTCAATCAACACAAGGTGACAACCGACCAAATCTGGCATCAATGGTTGTAGATCGACGATATCTCACCAATTTAGATGCAAACTCACTCAAATATATGAGAATTGATAATATTCGACTTAAAATTAGGAAGATAGACTGTGAAAGTTTTCAATCAACACAAAGTGACAATCGATTTAACTGAAATCAATTGGTTGTAAATCGACGATATATTACCCATTTAGATGCAAACTCTTTCAAATATATGAGGATTGATGAGATTCGACCTCAAATTAGCAAGATAGACCTTGAAAATTTTCAATCAACACAAGGTGACAACCAACAAAAACTGGCATCAATGGTGTAAATCGACGATATCTCACCAAGTTAGATGCAAACTCACTCAAATATGTGAGAATTGATGAGATTCGACCTCAAATTAGGAAGATAGACCTTGAATATTTTCTATCAACACAAGGTGACAACCAACAAAAATTGGCATCAATGGTGTGAATCGACGATATTTCACCAAGTTAGATGCAAACTCACTCAAATATATGAGAATTGATGAGATTCGACTTCAAATTAGGAAGATAGACTGTGAAAGTTTTCAATCAACACAAGGTGACAACCAACAAAAACTAGCATCAATGGTGTAAATCGACTATATCTTACCAAGTTAGATGCAAACTCACTCAAATATATGAGAATTGATGAGATTCGACTTCAAATAAGGAAGATAGTCTTTGAAAATTTTCTATCAACACAAGGTGACAACCAACAAAAACTGGCATCAATGGTGTAAATCGACTATATCTGACCAAGTTAGATGCAAACTCACTCAAATATATGAGAATTGATAAGATTCGACTCAAAATTAGGAAGATAGACACTGGAATATTTCAATCAACACAAGGTGACAACCGACCAAAACTGGCATGAATGGTTGTAAATCGACGATATCTTACCAAGTTAGATGCAAACTCACTCAAATATATGAGAATTGATGAGATTCGACTTCAAATTAGGAAGATAGACTTTGAAAATTTCCTATCAACACAAGGTGACAACCAACCAAAACTGTCATCAATGGAGTAAATCGACGATATCTGACCATGTTAGATGCAAACTCACTCAAATATATGAGAATTGATGAGATTCGACCTCAAATTAGGAAGATAGAGCTTGAAAATTTTCTATCAACACAAGGTGACAACCGACCAAATCTGGCATCAATGGTGTAAATCGACTATATCTTACCAAGTTAGATGCAAACTTACTCAAATATATGAGAATTGATGAGATTCGACTTCAAATAAGGAAGATAGTCTTTGAAAATTTTCTATCAACACAAGGTGACAACCGACCAAATCTGGCATCAATGGTGTAAATCGACTATATCTTACCAAGTTAGATGCAAACTTACTCAAATATATGAGAATTGATGAGATTCGACTTCAAATAAGGAAGATAGTCTTTGAAAATTTTCTATCAACACAAGATGACAACCGACCAAATCTGGCATCAATGGTGTAAATCGACTATATCTTACCAAGTTAGATGCAAACTTACTCAAATATATGAGAATTGATGAGATTCGACTTCAAATAAGGAAGATAGTCTTTGAAAATTTTCTATCAACACAAGGTGACAACCAACAAAAACTGGCATCAATGGTGTAAATCGACTATATCTGACCAAGTTAGATGCAAACTCACTCAAATATATGAGAATTGATAAGATTCGACTTTAAATAAGGAAGATAGACTTTGGAATATTTCAATCAACACAAGGTGACAACCGACCAAAACTGGCATCAATGGTTGTAAATCGACGATATCTCACCAATTTAGATGCAAACTCACTCAAATATATGAGAATTGATAATATTCGACTTAAAATTAGGAAGATAGACTGTGAAAGTTTTCAATCAACACAAAGTGACAATCGATTTAACTGAAATCAATTGGTTGTAAATCGACGATATATTACCCATTTAGATGCAAACTCTTTCAAATATATGAGGATTGATGAGATTCGACCTCAAATTAGGAAGATAGACCTTGAATATTTTCTATCAACACAAGGTGACAACCAACAAAAATTGGCATCAATGGTGTGAATCGACGATATTTCACCAAGTTAGATGCAAACTCACTCAAATATATGAGAATTGATGAGATTCGACTTCAAATTAGGAAGATAGACTGTGAAAGTTTTCAATCAACACAAGGTGACAACCAACAAAAACTAGCATCAATGGTGTAAATCGACTATATCTTACCAAGTTAGATGCAAACTCACTCAAATATATGAGAATTGATGAGATTCGACTTCAAATAAGGAAGATAGTCTTTGAAAATTTTCTATCAATACAAGGTGACAACCAACAAAAACTGGCATCAATGGTGTAAATCGACTATATCTGACCAAGTTAGATGCAAACTCACTCAAATATATGAGAATTGATAAGATTCGACTCAAAATTAGGAAGATAGACACTGGAATATTTCAATCAACACAAGGTGACAACCGACCAAAACTGGCATGAATGGTTGTAAATCGACGATATCTTACCAAGTTAGATGCAAACTCACTCAAATATATGAGAATTGATGAGATTCGATTTCAAATTAGGAAGATGGACTTTGAAAATTTTCAATCAAGTCAAAGTGACAATCGACCTCAACTGGCATCAATGGTGTAAATCGACGATATCTGACCGAGTTAGATGCAAACTCACTCAAATATATGAGAATTGATGAGATTCGACTTCAAATTAGGAAGAAAGACCGTGAAAATTTTTTATCAACTCAAAGTGACAATCGACCTAAACTGGCATCAAGGGTTGTAATCGACGATTTTTGACTAAGTTCGATGCAAACTCACTCAAATATATGAGAATTGATGAGATTCGACTTCAAATTAGGAAGATAGACCTTGAAAATTTTCTTTGAACACAAGGTGACAACCAACAAAAAATGGCATCAATGGTGTAATTCGACGATATCTGACCAAGTTAGATGCAAACTCACTCAAATATATGAGAATTGATAAGATTCGACTTTAAATTAGGAAGATAGACTTTGGAATATTTCAATCAACACAAGGTGACAACCGACCAAAACTGGCATCAATGGTTGTAAATCGGCGATATCTCACCAAGTTAGATGCAAACTCACTCAAATATATGAGAATTGATGAAATTCGATTTCAAATTAGGAAGATAGACTGTGGAAGTTCTCAATCAACACAAAGTGACAATCGACCTAAACTGTCATCAATTGTTTGGAAATCGATGATATCTTACCAAGTTAGTTGCAAACTCACTCAAATATATGAGAATTGATGAGATTCGACTTAAAATTAGGAAGATAGACTGTGAAAGTTTTCAATCAACACAAAGTGACAATCGACCTAAACTGGCATCAATTGGTTGTAAATCGATGATATCTTACCAAGTTAGATGCAAACTTACTCAAATATACGGGAATTGATGAGATTCGACTTGAAATTAGGAAGATATTCTTTGAAAATTTTCTATCAACACAAAGTGACAATCGACCTTAACTGGCATCAAGGGTTGTAAATCGACGATTTATGACTGAGATGCAAACTCACTCGAATATATGAGAATTGATGAGATTCGAATTCAAATTAGGAAGATAGACCTTGAAAATTTCCTATCAACACAAGGTGACAACCAACCAAAACTGGCATCAATGGTGTAAATCGACGATATCTGACCAAGTTAGATGCAATCTCACTCAAATATATGAGAATTGATGAGATTCGACCTCAAATTAGGAAGATAGACATTGAAAATTTTTAATCAACACAAGGTGACAACCAACAAAAACTGGCGTCAATGGTGTAAATCGACGATATCTGACCAAGTTAGATGCGAACTCACTCAAATATATGAGAATTGATGAGATTCGACCTCAAATTTGCAAGATAGACCTTGAAAATTTTCAATCAACACAAGGTGACAACCGACCAAATCTGTCATCAATGGTTGTAAATCGACGATTTTTGACTAAGTTCGATGCAAACTCACTCAAATATATGAGAATTGATGAGATTCGAATTCAAATTAGGAAGATAGACCTTGAAAGTTTCCTATCAACACAAGGTGACAACCAACCAAAACTGTCATCAATGGTGTAAATCGACGATATCTGACCAAGTTAGATGCAATCTCACTCAAATATATGAGAATTGATGAGATTTGACTTCAAATTAGGAAGATAGACCTTGAAAATTTTCTATCAACACAAGGTGACAACCAACAAAAACTGGCATCAATGGTTGTAAATCGACGATATCTCACCAATTTAGATGCAAACTCACTCAAATATATGAGAATTGATGAGATTCGACTTCAAATTAGGAAGATAGACCTTGAAAATTTTCTATCAACACAAGGTGACAATCAACAAAAACTGGCATCAATGGTATAGATCGACGATATATGACCAAGTTAGATGCAAACTCACTCAAATATATGAGAATTGATGAGATTCGACTTCAAATTAGGAAGATAGACTGTGAAAGTTTTCAATCAACACAAAGTGACAATCGACCCAAACTGGCATCAATTGGTTGTAAATCGATGATATCTGACCAAGTTAGATGCAAACTCACTCAAATAAATGAGAATTGATGAGATTCGACTTCAAATTAGGAAGATAGACTGTGAAAGTTTTCAATCAACACAAAGTGACAATCGACCTAAACGGGCATCAATTGGTTGTAAATCGATGATATCTTACCAAGTTAAATGCAAACTCACTCAAATATATGAGAATTGATGAGATTCGACTTCAAATTAGGAAGATAGACTGTGAAAGTTTTCAATCAACTCAAAGTGACAATCGACCTAAACTGGCATCAAGGGTTGTAAATCGACGATTTTTGACTAAGTCCGATGCAAACTCACTCAAATATATGAGAATTGATGAGATTCGACCTCAAATTAGGAAGAAAGACTTTGAAAATTTTCAATCAACTCAAAGTGACAATCGACCTAAACTGGCAGCAATGGTTGTAAATCGACGATATCTTACCAAGTTATATGCAAACTCACTCAAATATACGAGAATTGATGAGATTCGACTTAAAATTAGGAAGATAGACTTTAAAAATTTCCAATCAACACAAGGTCACAACCGACCAAATCTGGCATCAATGGTTTTAAATCGACGATATCTTACCAAGTTAGATGCAAACTCACTCAAATATATGAGAATTAATGAGATTCGATTTCAAATTAGGAAGATAGACTGTGGAAGTTCTCAATCAACACAAAGTGACAATCGACCTAAACTGTCATCAATTGGTTGGAAATCGATGATATCTTACCAAATTAGATGCAAACTCACTCAAATATATGAGAATTGATGAGATTCGACTTCAAATTAGGAAGATAGACCTTGAAAATTTTCTATCAACACAAGGTGACAATCAACAAAAACTGGCATCAATGGTATAGATCGACGATATCTGCCAAGTTAGATGCAAACTCACTCAAATATATGAGAATTGATGAGATTCGACTTCAAATTAGGAAGATAGACTGTGAAAGTTTTCAATCAACACAAAGTGACAATCGACCTAAACTGGCATCAATTGGTTGTAAATCGATGATATCTTACCAAGTTAGATGCAAACTCTCTCAAATATATGAGAATTGATGAGATTCGATTTCAAATTAGGAAGATAGACTGTGGAAGTTCTCAATCAACACAAAGTGACAATCGACCTAAACTGTCATCGATTTGTTGGAAATCGATGATATCTTACCAAATTAGATGCAAACTCACTCAAATATATGAGAATTGATGAGATTCGACTTAAAATTAGGAAGATAGACCTTGAAAATTTTCTATCAACACAAGGTGACAACCAACAAAAACTGGCATCAATGGTGTAAATCGACGATATCTGACCAAGTTAGATGCAAACTCACTCAAATATATGAGAATTGATGAGATTCGACCTCAAATTAGGAAGATAGACTTTGAAAATTTTCAATCAACTCAAAGTGTCAATCGACCTAAACTGGCAGCAATGGTTGTAAATCGACGATATTCTACCAAGTTGGATGCAAACTCACTCGAATATATGAGAATTGATGAGATTTGACATCAAAGTAGGAAGATAGACTGTGTAAGTTTTCAATCAACACAAAGTGACAATCGACCTTAACTGGCATCAATTGGTTGTAAATCGACGATATCTTACCAAGTTAGATGCAAACTCACTCAAATATATGAGAATTGATGAGATTCGACTTAAAATTAGGAAGATAGACCTTGAAAATTTACTATCAACACAAGGTGACAACTGACCAAATCTGGCATCAATGGTTGTAAATCGACGATATCTTACAAGTTAGATGCAAACTGACTCAACTATATGAGAATTGATGAGATTCGACTTCAAATTAGGAAGATAGACCTTGAAAATTTTCTTTGAACACAAGGTGACAACCAACAAAAAATGGCATCAATGGTGTAATTCGACGATATCTGACCAAGTTAGATGCAAACTCACTCAAATATATGAGAATTTATGAGATTCGACTTCAAATTAGGAAGATAGACTTTGAAAATTTTCTATCAACACAAGGTGACAACCAACCAAAACTGGCATCAATGGTGTAAATCGACGATATCCGACCAAGTTAGATGCAAAATCACTCAAATATATGAGAATTGATGAGATTCGACCTCAAAGTAGGAAGATAGACTGTGTAAGTTTTCAATCAACACAAAGTGACAATCGATCTTAACTGGCATCAATTGGATGTAAATCGACAATATCTTACCAAGTTAGATGCAAACTCACTCAAATATATGAGAATTGATGAGATTCGACCTCAAATTAGGAAGTTAGACCTTGAAAATTTTCAATCAACACAAGGTAACAACCGACCAAATCTGGCATCAATGGTTGTAAATCGACGATATCTTACCAATTTAGATGCAAACTCACTCAAATATATGAGAATTGATGAGATTCGACTTCAAATTAGGAAGATAGACCTTGAAAATTTTCAATCAACACAAGGTGACAACCGACCAAATCTGGCATCAATGGTTGTAAATCGACGATATCTCACCAATTTAGATGCAAACTCACTCAAATATATGAGAATTGATGAGATTCGACCTCAAATTAGCAAGATAGACCTTGAAAATTTTCAATCCTCACAAGGTGACAACCGACCAAATCTGGCATCAATGGTTGTAAATCGACGATATTCACCAATTTAGATGCAAACTCACTCAAATATATGAGAATTGATGAGATTCGACTTAAAATTAGGAAGATAGACCTTGAAAATTTCCTATCAACACAAGGTGACAACCAACAAAAAATGGCATCAATAGTGTAATTCGACGATATCTGAACAAGTTAGATGCAAACTCACTCAAATATATGAGAATTGATGAGATTCGACTTCAAATTAGGAAGATAGACTTTGAAAATTTTCTATCAACACAAGGTGACAACCAACCAAAACTGGCATCAATGGTGTAAATCGACGATATCTGACCAAGTTAGATGCAAACTCACTCAAATATATGAGAATTGATGAGATTCGACCTCAAAGTAGGAAGATAGACTGTGTAAGTTTTCAATCAACACAAAGTGACAATCGATCTTAACTGGCATCAATTGGTTGTAAATCGACGATATCTTACCAAGTTAGATGCAAACTCACTCAAATATGTGAGAATTGATGAGATTCGACCTCAAATCAGGAAAATAGACCTTGAAAATTTTCAATCCTCACAAGGTGACAACCGACCAAATCTGGCATCAATGGTTGTAAATCGACGATATTCACCAATTTAGATGCAAACTCACTCAAATATATGAGAATTGATGAGATTCGACTTCAAATTAGGAAGATAGACCTTGAAAATTTTCAATCAACACAAGGTGACAACCGACCAAATCTGGCATCAATGGTGTAAATCGACGATATCTGACCAAGTTAGATGCAAACTCACTCAAATATATGAGAATTGATGAGATTCGACTTCAAATTAGGAAGATAGACCTTGAAAATTTTCTATCAACACAAGGTGACAATCAACAAAAACTGGCATCAATGGTATAGATCGACGATATCTGCCAAGTTAGATGCAAACTCACTCAAATATATGAGAATTGATGAGATTCGACTTCAAATTAGGAAGATAGACCTTGAAAATTTTCTTTGAACACAAGGTGGCAACCAACAAAAAATGGCATCAATGGTGTAATTCGACGATATCTGACCAAGTTAGATGCAAACTCACTCAAATATATGAGAATTTATGAGATTCGACTTCAAATTAGGAAGATAGACTTAGAAAATTTTCTATCAACACAAGGTGACAACCAACCAAAACTGGCATCAATGGTGTAAATCGACGATATCTGACCAAGTTAGATGCAAAATCACTCAAATATATGAGAATTGATGAGATTCGACCTCAAAGTAGGAAGATAGACTGTGTAAGTTTTCAATCAACACAAAGTGACAATCGATCTTAACTGGCATCAATTGGTTGTAAATCGACAATATCTTACCAAGTTAGATGCAAACTCACTCAAATATATGAGAATTGATGAGATTCGACCTCAAATTAGGAAGTTAGACCTTGAAAATTTTCAATCAACACAAGGTAACAACCGACCAAATCTGGCATCAATGGTTGTAAATCGACGATATCTTACCAATTTAGATGCAAACTCACTCAAATATATGAGAATTGATGAGATTCGACTTCAAATTAGGAAGAGAGACCTTGAAAATTTTCAATCAACACAAGGTGACAACCGACCAAATCTGGCATCAATGGTTGTAAATCGACGATATCTCACCAATTTAGATTCAAACTCACTCAAATATATGAGAATTGATGAGATTCGACCTCAAATTAGCAAGATAGACCTTGAAAATTTTCAATCCTCACAAGGTGACAACCGACCAAATCTGGCATCAATGGTTGTAAATCGACGATATTCACCAATTTAGATGCAAACTCACTCAAATATATGAGAATTATGAGATTCGACTTAAAATTAGGAAGATAGACCTTGAAAATTTCCTATCAACACAAGGTGACAACCAACCAAAACTGGCATCAATGGTGTAAATCGACGATATCTGACCAAGTTAGATGCAAACTCACTCAAATATATGAGAATTGATGAGATTCGACCTCAAAGTAGGAAGATAGACTGTGTAAGTTTTCAATCAACACAAAGTGACAATCGATCTTAACTGGCATCAATTGGTTGTAAATCGACGATATCTTACCAAGTTAGATGCAAACTCATTCAAATATATGAGAATTGATGAGATTCGACCTCAAATTAGGAAGTTAGACCTTGAAAATTTTCAATCAACACAAGGTAACAACCGACCAAATCTGGCATCAATGGTTGTAAATCGACGATATCTTACCAATTTAGATGCAAACTCACTCAAATATATGAGAATTGATGAGATTCGACTTCAAATTAGGAAGATAGACCTTGAAAATTTTCAATCAACACAAGGTGACAACCGACCAAATCTGGCATCAATGGTTGTAAATCGACGATATCTCACCAATTTAGATGCAAACTCACTCAAATATATGAGAATTGATGAGATTCGACCTCAAATTAGCAAGATAGACCTTGAAAATTTTCAATCAACACAAGGTGACAACCGACAAAAACTGGCATCAATGGTGTAAATCGACGATATCTGACCAAGTTAGATGCAAACTCACTCAAATATATGAGAATTGATGAGATTCGACTTCAAATTAGGAAGATAGACCTTGAAAATTTTCTATCAACACAAGGTGACAATCAACAAAAACTGGCATCAATGGTATAGATCGACGATATCTGCCAAGTTAGATGCAAACTCACTCAAATATATGAGAATTGATGAGATTCGACTTCAAATTAGGAAGATAGACCTTGAAAATTTTCTATCAACACAAGGTGACAATCGACCTTAACTGGCATCAATTGGTTGTAAATCGACGATATCTTACCAAGTTAAATGCAAACTCAAACAAATATATGAGAATTGATGAGATTCGACTTAAAATTAGGAAGATAGACTTTGAAAATTTTTAATCAACACAAGGTGACAACTGACCAAATCTGGCATCAATGGTTGTAAATCGATGATATCTTACCAAGTTAGAAGCAAACTCACTCAACTATATGAGAATTGATGAGATTCGACCTCAAATTAGGAAGATAGACCTTGAAAATTTTCTATCAACACAAGGTGACAACCAACCAAAACTGGCATCAATGGTGTAAATCGACAATATCTGACCAAGTTAGATGCAACCTCACTCAAATATATGAGAATTGATGACATTCGACTTCAAATTAGGGAGATAGACCTTGAAAATTTCCTATCAACACAAGGTGACAACCAACAAAAAATGGCATCAATGGTGTAATTCGACGATATCTGACCAAGTTAGATGCAAACTCACTCAAATATATGAGAATTGATGAGATTCGACTTCAAATTAGGAAGATAGACTTTGAAAATTTTCTATCAACAGAAGGTGACAACCAACCAAAACTGGCATCAATGGTGTAAATCGACGATATCTGACCAAGTTAGATGCAAACTCACTCAAATATATGAGAATTGATGAGATTCGACCTCAAAGTAGGAAGATAGACTGTGTAAGTTTTCAATCAACACAAAGTGACAATCGATCTTAACTGGCATCAATTGGTTGTAAATCGACGATATCTTACCAAGTTAGATGCAAACTCACTCAAATATATGAGAATTGATGAGATTCGACCTCAAATTAGGAAGTTAGACCTCGAAAATTTTCAATCAACACAAGGTAACAACCGACCAAATCTGGCATCAATGGTTGTAAATCGACGATATTTTACCAAGTTAAATGCAAACTTACTGAAATATATGAGAATTGATGAGATTCGACTTAAAATTAGGAAGATAGACTTTGAAAATTTCCAATCAACACAAGGTGACAACTGACCAAATCTGGCATCAATGGTTGTGAATCGACGATATATTACCAAGTTAGATGCAAACTCACTCAACTATATGAGAATTGATGAGATTCGACTTCAAATTAGGAAGATAGACCTTGAAAATTTTCTATCAACACAAGGTGACAATCGACCTTACCTGGCATCAATTGGTTGTAAATCGACGATATCTTACCAAGTTAAATGCAAACTCACTCAAATATATGAGAATTGATGAGATTCGACTTAAAATTAGGAAGATAGACTTTGAAAATTTCCAATCAACACAAGGTGACAACTGACCAAATCTGGCATCAATGGTTGTAAATCGACGATATCTTACCAAGTTAGATGCAAACTCAAATATATGAGAATTGATGAGATTCGATCTCAAATTAGGAAGATAGACTTTAAAAATTTTCAATCAACTCAAAGTGACAACCAACCAAAACTGGCATCAATGGTGTAAATCGACGATATTTTACCAAGTTAGATGCAAACTCACTCGAATATATGAGAATTGATGAGATTCGACCTCAAATTAGGAAGTTAGACCTTGAAAATTTTCAATCAACACAAGGTAACAACCGACCAAATCTGGCATCAATGGTTGTAAATCGACGATATCTTACCAATTTAGATGCAAACTCACTCAAATATATGAGAATTGATGAGATTCGACTTCAAATTAGGAAGATAGACCTTGAAAATTTTCAATCAACACAAGGTGACAACCGACCAAATCTGGCATCAATGGTTGTAAATCGACGATATCTCACCAATTTAGATGCAAACTCACTCAAATATATGAGAATTGATGAGATTCGACCTCAAATTAGCAAGATAGACCTTGAAAATTTTCAATCCTCACAAGGTGACAACCGACCAAATCTGGCATCAATGGTTGTAAATCGACGATATCTCACCAATTTAGATGCAAACTCACTCAAATATATGAGAATTGATGAGATTCTACTTAAAATTAGGAAGATAGACCTTGAAAATTTCCTATCAACACAAGGTGACAACCAACAAAAAATGGCATCAATGGTGTAATTCGACGATATCTGACCAAGTTAGATGCAAACTCACTCAAATATATGAGAATTGATGAGATTCGACTTCAAATTAGGAAGTTAGACCTTGAAAATTTTCAATCAACACAAGGTAACAACCGACCAAATCTGGCATCAATGGTTGTAAATCGACGATATCTTACCAATTTAGATGCAAACTCACTCAAATATATGAGAATTGATGAGATTCGACCTCAAATTAGGAAGATAGACCTTGAAAATTTTCTATCAACACAAGGTGACAACCAACCAAAACTGGCATCAATGGTGTAAATCGACAATATCTGACCAAGTTAGATGCAAACTCACTCAAATATATGAGAATTGATGACATTCGACTTCAAATTAGGGAGATAGACCTTGAAAATTTCCTATCAACACAAGGTGACAACCAACAAAAAATGGCATCAATGGTGTAATTCGACGATATCTGACCAAGTTAGATGCAAACTCACTCAAATATATGAGAATTGATGAGATTCGACTTCAAATTAGGAAGATAGACTTTGAAAATTTTCTATCAACAGAAGGTGACAACCAACCAAAACTGGCATCAATGGTGTAAATCGACGATATCTGACCAAGTTAGATGCAAACTCACTCAAATATATGAGAATTGATGAGATTCGACCTCAAAGTAGGAAGATAGACTGTGTAAGTTTTCAATCAACACAAAGTGACAATCGATCTTAACTGGCATCAATTGGTTGTAAATCGACGATATCTTACCAAGTTAGATGCAAACTCACTCAAATATATGAGAATTGATGAGATTCGACCTCAAATTAGGAAGTTAGACCTCGAAAATTTTCAATCAACACAAGGTAACAACCGACCAAATCTGGCATCAATGGTTGTAAATCGACGATATTTTACCAAGTTAAATGCAAACTTACTGAAATATATGAGAATTGATGAGATTCGACTTAAAATTAGGAAGATAGACTTTGAAAATTTCCAATCAACACAAGGTGACAACTGACCAAATCTGGCATCAATGGTTGTGAATCGACGATATATTACCAAGTTAGATGCAAACTCACTCAACTATATGAGAATTGATGAGATTCGACTTCAAATTAGGAAGATAGACCTTGAAAATTTTCTATCAACACAAGGTGACAATCGACCTTACCTGGCATCAATTGGTTGTAAATCGACGATATCTTACCAAGTTAAATGCAAACTCACTCAAATATATGAGAATTGATGAGATTCGACTTAAAATTAGGAAGATAGACTTTGAAAATTTCCAATCAACACAAGGTGACAACTGACCAAATCTGGCATCAATGGTTGTAAATCGACGATATCTTACCAAGTTAGATGCAAACTCAAATATATGAGAATTGATGAGATTCGATCTCAAATTAGGAAGATAGACTTTAAAAATTTTCAATCAACTCAAAGTGACAACCAACCAAAACTGGCATCAATGGTGTAAATCGACGATATTTTACCAAGTTAGATGCAAACTCACTCGAATATATGAGAATTGATGAGATTCGACCTCAAATTAGGAAGTTAGACCTTGAAAATTTTCAATCAACACAAGGTAACAACCGACCAAATCTGGCATCAATGGTTGTAAGTCGACGATATCTTACCAATTTAGATGCAAACTCACTCAAATATATGAGAATTGATGAGATTCGACTTCAAATTAGGAAGATAGACCTTGAAAATTTTCAATCAACACAAGGTGACAACCGACCAAATCTGGCATCAATGGTTGTAAATCGACGATATCTCACCAATTTAGATGCAAACTCACTCAAATATATGAGAATTGATGAGATTCGACCTCAAATTAGCAAGATAGACCTTGAAAATTTTCAATCCTCACAAGGTGACAACCGACCAAATCTGGCATCAATGGTTGTAAATCGACGATATCTCACCAATTTAGATGCAAACTCACTCAAATATATGAGAATTGATGAGATTCGACTTAAAATTAGGAAGATAGACCTTGAAAATTTCCTATCAACACAAGGTGACAACCAACAAAAAATGGCATCAATGGTGTAATTCGACGATATCTGACCAAGTTAGATGCAAACTCACTCAAATATATGAGAATTGATGAGATTCGACTTCAAATTAGGAAGATAGACTTTGAAAATTTTCTATCAACACAAGGTGACAACCAACCAAAACTGGCATCAATGGTGTAAATCGACGATATCTGACCAAGTTAGATGCAAACTCACTCAAATATATGAGAATTGATGAGATTCAACCTCAAAGTAGGAAGATAGACTGTGTAAGTTTTCAATCAACACAAAGTGACAATCGATCTTAACTGGCATCAATTGGTTGTAAATCGACGATATCTTACCAAGTTGGATGCAAACTCACTCAAATATATGAGAATTGATGAGATTCGACCTCAAATTAGGAAGTTAGACCTTGAAAATTTTCAATCAACACAAGGTAACAACCGACCAAATCTGGCATCAATGGTTGTAAATCGACGATATTTTACCAATTTAGATGCAAACTCACTCAAATATATGAGAATTGATGAGATTCGACTTCAAATTAGGAAGATAGACCTTGAAAATTTTCAATCAACACAAGGTGACAACCGACCAAATCTGGCATCAATGGTTGTAAATCGACGATATCTCACCAATTTAGATGCAAACTCACTCAAATATATGAGAATTGATGAGATTCGACCTCAAATTAGCAAGATAGACCTTGAAAATTTTCAATCAACACAAGGTGACAACCGCCCAAATCTGGCATCAATGGTGTAAATCGACGATATCTCACCAATTTAGATGCAAACTCACTCAAATATATGAGAATTGATGAGATTTGACCTCAAATTAGCAAGATAGACCTTGAAAATTTTCAATCAACACAAGGTGACAACCGACCAAATCTGGCATCAATTGTTGTAAATCGACGATATCTCACCAATTTAGATGCAAACTCACTCAAATATATGAGAATTGATGAGATTCGACCTCAAATTAGCAAGATAGACCTTGAAAATTTTCAATCAACACAAGGTGACAACCGACCAAATCTGGCATCAATGGTTGTAAATCGACGATATCTCACCAATTGAGATGCAAACTCACTCAAATATATGAGAATTGATGAGATTCGACCTCAAATTAGCAAGATAGACCTTGAAAATTCTCTATCAACACAAGGTGACACCAACAAAAACTGGCATCAATGGTGGAAATCGACGATATCTGACCAAGTTAGATGCAAACTCACTCAAATATATGAGAATTGATGAGATTCGACCTCAAATTAGGAAAATAGACCTTGAAATTCTTCAATCAACACAAGGTGACAACCGACCAAATCTGGCATCAATGGTTGTAAATCGACAATATCTTACCAAGTTAAATGCAAACTTACTCAAATATATGAGAATTGATGAGATTCGACTTAAAATTAGGAAGATAGACTTTGAAAATTTCCAATCAACACAAGGTGACAACTGACCAAATCTGGCATCAATGGTTGTGAATCGACGATATCTTACCAAGTTAGATGCAAACTCACTCAACTATATGAGAATTGATGAGATTCGACTTCAAATTAGGAAGATAGACCTTGAAAATTTTCTATCAACACAAGGTAACAATCGACCTTAACTGGCATCAATTGGTTGTAAATCGACGATATCTTACCAAGTTAAATGCAAACTCACTCAAATATATGAGAATTGATGAGATTCGACTTAAAATTAGGAAGATAGACTTTGAAAATTTCCAATCAACACAATGTGACAACTGACCAAATCTGGCATCAATGGTTGTAAATCGACGATATCTTACCAAGTTAGATGCAAACTCAAATATATGAGAATTGATGAGATTCGATCTCTAATTAGGAAGATAGACTTTGAAAATTTTCAATCAACTCAAAGTGACAATCGACCTAAACTGGCATCAATGGTTGTAAATCGACGATATTTTACCAAGTTAGATGCAAACTCACTCGAATATATGAGAATTGATGAGATTTGACTTCAAAGTAGGAAGATAGACTGTGTAAGTGTTCAATCAACACAAAGTGACAATCGATCTTAACTGGCATCAATTGGTTGTAAATCGACGATATCTTACCAAGTTAGATGCAAACTCACTCAAATATATGAGAATTGATGAGATTCGACCTCAAATTAGGAAGATAGACCTTGAAAATTTTCAATCAACACAAGGTGACAACCAACAAATACTGGCATCAATGGTTGTAAATCGACGATATCTTAGCAATTTAGATGCAAACTCACTCAAATATATGAGAATTGATGAGATGCGACTTGAAATTAGGAAGATAGACCTTGAAAATTTTCTATCAACACAAGGTGACACCAACAAAAACTGGCATCAATGGTGGAAATCGACGATATCTGACCAAGTTAGATGCAAACTCACTCAAATATACGAGAATTGATGAGATTAGACCTCAAATTAGGAAAATAGACCTTAAAAATTTTCAATCAACACAAGGTGACAACCAACCAAAACTGGCATCAATGTTGTAAATCGACGATATCTGACCAAGTTAGATGCAAACTCACTCAAATATATGAGAATTGATGGTGTAAATCGACGATATCTTACCAATTTAGATGCAAACTCACTCAAATATATGAGAATTGATGAGATTTGACTTCAAAGTAGGAAGATAGACTGTGTAAGTTTTCAATCAACACAAAGTGACAATCGACCTTAACTGGCATCAATTGGTTGTAAATCGACGATATCTTACCAAGTTAGATGCAAAATCACTCAAATATATGAGAATTGATGAGAATCGACTTAAAATTAGGAAGATAGACTTTGGAAATTTTCAATAAACACAAGGTGACAATTGACCAAATCTGGCATCAATGGTTGTAAATCGACGATATCTTACTAAGTTCGATGCAAACTCACTCAAATATATGAGAATTGATGAGATTCGACCTCAAATTAGGAAGATAGACTTTGAAAATTTTCTATCAACACAAGGTGACAATCGACCTTAACTGGCATCAATTGGTTGTAAATCGACGATATCTTACCAAGTTAGATGCAAACTCAAATATATGAGAATTGATGAGATTCGACTTCAAATTAGGAAGATAGACCTTGAAAATTTTCAATCAACACAAGGTAACAACCGACCAAATCTGGCATAAATGGTTGTAAATGAACGATATCTTACCAATTTAGATGCAAACTCACTCAAATATATGAGAATTGATGAGATTCGACCTCAAATTAGGAAGATAGACCTTGAAAATTTTCAATCAACACAAGGTAACAACCGACCAAATCTGGCATCAATGGTTGTAAATCGACGATATCTTACCAATTTAGATGCAAACTCACTCAAATATATGAGAATTGATGAGATTCGACTTCAAATTAGGAAGATAGACCTTGAAAATTTTCTCTCAACACAAGGTGACAACCAACAAAAAATGGCATCAATGGTGTAAATCGACGATATCTGAACAAGTTAGATGAAAACTCACTCAAATATATGAGTATTGATGAGATTCGACTTCTAATTAGGAAGATAGACTTTGAAAATTTTCAATAAACACAAGGTGACAACTGACCAAATCTGGCATCAATGGTTGTAAATCGACGATATCTTACTAAGTTAGATGCAAACTCACTCAACTATATGAGAATTGATGAGATTCGACCTCAAATTAAGAAGATAGACTTTGAAAATTTTCAATCAACACAAAGTGACAATCGACCTTAACTGGCATCAATTGGTTGTAAATCGACGATATCTTACCAAGTTAGATGCAAAATCACTCAAATATATGAGAATTGATGAGAATCGACTTAAAATTAGGAAGATAGACTTTGGAAATTTTCAATAAACACAAGGTGACAACTGACCAAATCTGGCATCAATGGTTGTAAATCGACGATATCTTACTAAGTTAGATGCAAACTCACTCAACTATATGAGAATTGATGAGATTCGACTTCAAATTAGGAAGATAGACCTTGAAAATTTTCTCTCAACACAAGGTGACAACCAACAAAAAATGGCATCAATGGTGTAAATCGACGATATCTGAACAAGTTAGATGAAAACTCACTCAAATATATGAGTATTGATGAGATTCGACTTCTAATTAGGAAGATAGACTTTGAAAATTTTCAATAAACACAAGGTGACAACTGACCAAATCTGGCATCAATGGTTGTAAATCGACGATATCTTACTAAGTTAGATGCAAACTCACTCAACTATATGAGAATTGATGAGATTCGACCTCAAATTAAGAAGATAGACTTTGAAAATTTTCAATCAACTCAAAGTGACAATCGACCTAAACTGGCATCAATGGTTGTAAATCGACGATATCTCACCAAGTTAGATGCAAACTCACTCAAATATATGAGAATTGATGAGATTTGATTTCAAATTAGGAAGATAGACTGTGAAAGTTTTCAATCAACACAAAGTGACAATCGACCTAAACTGGCATCAATGGTTGTAAATCGACGATATTTTACCAAGTTAGATGCAAACTCACTCGAATATATGAGAATTGATGAGATTTGGCTTCAAAGTAGGAAGATAGACTGTGTAAGTTTTCAATCAACACAAAGTGACAATCGACCTTAACTGGCATCAATTGGTTGTAAATCGACGATATCTTACCAAGTTAGATGCAAACTCACTAGAATATATGAGAATTGATGAGATTCGACCTCAAATTAGGAAGATAGACCTTGGAAATTTTCAATCAACACAAGGTGACAACCGACCAAATCTGGCATCAATGGTTGTAAATCGACGATATCTTACCAATATAGATGCAAACTCACTCGAATATATGAGAATTGATGAGATTTGACTTCAAAGTAGGAAGATAGACTGTGTAAGTTTTCAATCAACACAAAGTGACAATCGACCTTAACTGGCATCAATTGGTTGTAAATCGACGATATCTTACCAAGTTAGATGCAAAATCACTCAAATATATGAGAATTGATGAGAATCGACTTAAAATTAGGAAGATAGACTTTGGAAATTTTCAATAAACACAAGGTGACAACTGACCAAATCTGGCATCAATGGTTGTAAATCGACGATATCTTACTAAGTTAGATGCAAACTCACTCAACTATATGAGAATTGATGAGATTCGACCTCAAATTAAGAAGATAGACTTTGAAAATTTTCAATCAACACAAAGTGACAATCGACCTAAACTGGCATAAATGGTTGTAAATCGACGATATCTCACCAAGTTAGATGCAAACTCACTCAAATATATGAGAATTGATGAGATTTGATTTCAAATTAGGAAGATAGACTGTGAAAGTTTTCAATCAACACAAAGAGACAATCGACCTAAACTGGCATCATTTGGTTGTAAATCGACGATTTTTGACTAAGTTAGATGCAAAATCACTCAAATATATGAGAATTGATGAGAATCGACTTAAAATTAGGAAGATAGACTTTGGAAATTTTCAATAAACACAAGGTGACAACTGACCAAATCTGGCATCAATGGTTGTAAATCGACGATATCTTACTAAGTTAGATGCAAACTCACTCAACTATATGAGAATTGATGAGATTCGACCTCAAATTAAGAAGATAGACTTTGAAAATTTTCAATCAACTCAAAGTGACAATCGACCTTAACTGGCATCAATTGGTTGTAAATCGACGATATCTTACCAAGTTAGATGCAAACTCAAATATATGAGAATTGATGAGATTCGACTTCAAATTAGGAAGATAGAGCTTGAAAATTTTCAATCAACACAAGGTAACAACCGACCAAATCTGGCATCAATGGTTGTAAATGAACGATATCTTACCAATTTAGATGCAAACTCACTCAAATATATGAGAATTGATGAGATTCGACCTCAAATTAAGAAGATAGACTTTGAAAATTTTCTATCAACACAAGGTGACAATCGACCTTAACTGGCATCAATTGGTTGTAAATCGACGATATCTTACCAAGTTAGATGCAAACTCAAATATATGAGAATTGATGAGATTCGACTTCAAATTAGGAAGATAGAGCTTGAAAATTTTCAATCAACACAAGGTAACAACCGACCAAATCTGGCATCAATGGTTGTAAATGAACGATATCTTACCAATTTAGATGCAAACTCACTCAAATATATGAGAATTGATGAGATTCGACTTCAAATTAGGAAGATAGACCTTGAAAATTTTCTATCAACACAAGGTGACACCAACAAAAACTGGTATCAATGGTTGTAAATCGACGATATCTTACCAATTTAGATGCAAACTCACTCAAATATATGAGAATTGATGAGATTCGACCTCAAATTAGGAAGATAGACCTTGAAAATTTTCAATCAACACAAGGTAACAACCGACCAAATCTGGCATCAATGGTTGTAAATCGACGATATCTCACCAAGTTAGATGCAAACTCACTCGAATATATGAGAATTGATGAGATTTGACTTCAAAGTAGGAAGATAGACTGTGTAAGTTTTCAATCAACACAAAGTGACAATCGACCTTAACTGGCATCAATTGGTTGTAAATCGACGATATCTTACCAAGTTAGATGCAAAATCACTCAAATATATGAGAATTGATGAGAATCGACTTAAAATTAGGAAGATAGACTTTGGAAATTTTCAATAAACACAAGGTGACAACTGACCAAATCTGGCATCAATGGTTGTAAATCGACGATATCTTACTAAGTTAGATGCAAACTCACTCAACTATATGAGAATTGATGAGATTCGACTTCAAATTAGGAAGATAGACCTTGAAAATTTTCTTTCAACACAAGGTGACAACCAACAAAAAATGGCATCAATGGTGTAAATCGACGATATCTGAACAAGTTAGATGAAAACTCACTCAAATATATGAGTATTGATGAGATTCGACTTCTAATTAGGAAGATAGACTTTGAAAATTTTCTATCAACACAAGGTGACAACCAACCAAAACTGGCATCAATGGTGTAAATCGACGATATCTGACCAAGTTAGATGCAAACTCACTCAAATATATGAGAATTGATGAGATTCGACCTCAAATTAGGAAGGTAGACTTTGAAAATTTTCAATCAACTAAAAGTGACAATCGACCTAAACTGGCATCAATGGTTGTAAATCGACGATATTTTACCAAGTTAGATGCAAACTCACTCGAATATATGAGAATTGATGAGATTTGACTTCAAAGTAGGAAGATAGACTGTGTAAGTTTTCAATCAACACAAAGTGACAATCGACCTTAACTGGCATCAATTGGTTGTAAATCGACGATATCTTACCAAGTTAGATGCAAACTCACTAAAATTCATGAGAATTGATGAGATTCGACCTCAAATTAGGAAGATAGACCTTGGAAATTTTCAATCAACACAAGGTGACAACCGACCAAATCTGGCATCAATGGTTGTAAATCGACGATATCTTACCAATTTAGATACAAACTCACTCAAATATATGAGAATTGATGAGATTCGACCTCAAATTAGCAAGATAGACCTTGAAAATTTTCAATCAACACAAGGTGACAACCGACAAATACTGGCATCAATGGTTGTAAATCGACGATATCTTACCAAGTTAGATGCAAACTCACTCAAATATATGAGAATTGATGAGATTCGACTTAAAATTAGGAAGATAGACTTTGGAAATTTTCAATAAACACAATGTGACAACTGACCAAATTTGAGAATTGATGAGATTTGGCTTCAAAGTAGGAAGATAGACTGTGTAAGTTTTCAATCAACACAAAGTGACAATCGACCTTAACTGGCATCAATTGGTTGTAAATCGACGATATCTTACCAAGTTAGATGCAAACTCACTAGAATATATGAGAATTGATGAGATTCGACCTCAAATTGGGAAGATAGACCTTGGAAATTTTCAATTAACACAAGGTGACAACCGACCAAATCTGGCATCAATGGTTTTAAATCGACGATATCTTACCAATATAGATGCAAACTCACTCAAATATATGAGAATTGATGAGATTCGACTTAAAATTAGGAAGATAGATCTTGAAAATTTTCAAACAACACAAGGTGACAACCGACCAAATCTGGCATCAATGGTTGTAAATCGACGATATCTTACCAATTTAGATGCAAACTCACTCAAATATATGAGAATTGATGAGATTCGACTTAAAATTAGCAAGAGAGACCTTGAAAATTTTCAATCAACACAAGGTGACAACCGACAAAAACTGGCATCAATGGTGTAAATCGACGATATCTCACCAAGTTAGATGCAAACTCACTCAAATATATGAGAATTGATGAGATTCGATTTCAAATTAGGAAGATAGACTGTGAAAGTTTTCAATCAACACAAAGTGACAATCGACTTAAACTGGCATCAATTGGTTGTAAATCGATGATATCTTACCAAGTTAGATGCAAATTCACTCAAATATATGAGAATTGATGAGATTCGACTTAAAATTAGGAAGATAGACCTTGAAAATTTTCAATCAACACAAGGTGACAACCGACCAAATCTGGCATCAATGGTTGTAAATCGACGATATCTTACCAATTTAGATACAAACTCACTCAAATATATGAGAATTGATGAGATTCGATCTCAAATTAGCAAGATAGACCTTGAAAATTTTCAATCAACACAAGGTGACAACCGACAAATACTGGCATCAATGGTTGTAAATCGACGATATCTTACCAAGTTAGATGCAAACTCACTCAAATATATGAGAATTGATGAGATTCGACATAAAATTAGGAAGATAGACTTTGGAAATTTTCAATAAACACAAGGTGACAACTGACCAAATTTCAATCAACACAAGGTGACAACCAACCAAAACTGGCATCAATGGTGTAAATCGACGATATCTGACCAAGTTAGATGCAAACTCACTCAAATATATGAGAATTGATGAGATTCGACCTCAAATTAGGAAGATAGACTTTGAAAATTTTCAATCAACTCAAAGTGACAATCGACCTTAACTGGCATCAATTGGTTGTAAATCGACGATATCTTACCAAGTTAGATGCAAACTCACTAAAATATATGAGAATTGATGAGATTCGACCTCAAATTGGGAAGATAGACCTTGGAAATTTTCAATTAACACAAGGTGACAACCGACCAAATCTGGCATCAATGGTTTTAAATCGACGATATCTTACCAATATAGATGCAAACTCACTCAAATATATGAGAATTGATGAGATTCGACTTAAAATTAGGAAGATAGACTTTGAAAATTTTCAAACAACACAAGGTGACAACCGACCAAATCTGGCATCAATGGTTGTAAATCGACGATATCTTACCAATTTAGATGCAAACTCACTCAAATATATGAGAATTGATGAGATTCGACTTAAAATTAGGAAGATAGACCTTGGAAATTTTCAATCAACACAAGGTGACAACCGACCAAATCTGGCATCAATGGTTGTAAATCGACGATATCTTACCAATTTAGATACAAACTCACTCAAATATATGAGAATTGATGAGATTCGATCTCAAATTAGCAAGATAGACCTTGAAAATTTTCAATCAACACAAGGTGACAACCGACAAATACTGGCATCAATGGTTGTAAATCGACGATATCTTACCAAGTTAGATGCAAACTCACTCAAATATATGAGAATTGATGAGATTCGACATAAAATTAGGAAGATAGACTTTGGAAATTTTCAATAAACACAAGGTGACAACTGACCAAATTTCAATCAACACAAGGTGACACCAACCAAAACTGGCATCAATGGTGTAAATCGACGATATCTGACCAAGTTAGATGCAAACTCACTCAAATATATGAGAATTGATGAGATTCGACCTCAAATTAGGAAGATAGACTTTGAAAATTTTCAATCAACTCAAAGTGACAATCGACCTTAACTGGCATCAATTGGTTGTAAATCGACGATATCTTACCAAGTTAGATGCAAACTCACTAAAATATATGAGAATTGATGAGATTCGACCTCAAATTGGGAAGATAGACCTTGGAAATTTTCAATTAACACAAGGTGACAACCGACCAAATCTGGCATCAATGGTTTTAAATCGACGATATCTTACCAATATAGATGCAAACTCACTCAAATATATGAGAATTGATGAGATTCGACTTAAAATTAGGAAGATAGACCTTGAAAATTTTCAAACAACACAAGGTGACAACCGACCAAATCTGGCATCAATGGTTGTAAATCGACGATATCTTACCAATTTAGATGCAAACTCACTCAAATATATGAGAATTGATGAGATTCGACTTAAAATTAGGAAGATAGACCTTGAAAATTTTCAATCAACACAAGGTAACAACCGACCAAATCTGGCATCAATGGTTGTAAATCGACGATATCTTACCAGATTAGATGCAAACTCACTCAAATATATGAGAATTGATGAGATTCGACTTCAAATTAGGAAGATAGACCTTGAAAATTTTCTTTCAACACAAGGTGACAACCAACCAAAACTGGCATCAATGGTGTAAGTCGACGATATCTGACCAAGTTAGATGCAAACTCACTCAAATATATGAGAATTGATGAGATTTGACTTAAAATTAGGAAGATAGACTTTGGAAATTTTCAATAAACACAAGGTGACAACTGACCAAATCTGGCATCAATGGTTGTAAATCGACGATATCTTACTAAGTTAGATGCAAACTCACTCAATTATATGAGAATTGATGAGATTCGACTTCAAATTAGGAAGATAGACCTTGAAAATTTTCTTTCAACACAAGGTGACAACCAACCAAAACTGGCATCAATGGTGTAAGTCGACGATATCTGACCAAGTTAGATGCAAACTCACTCAAATATATGAGAATTGATGAGATTTGACTTCAAAGTAGGAAGATAGACTGTGTAAGTTTTCAATGAACACAAAGTGACAATCGACCTTAACTGGCATCAATTGGTTGTAAATCGACGATATCTCACCAAGTTAGATGCAAACTCACTCAAATATATGAGAATTGATGAGATTCGACTTAAAATTAGGAAGATAGACTTTGGAAATTTTCAATAAACACAAGGTGACAACTGACCAAATCTGGCATCAATGGTTGTAAATCGACGATATCTTACTAAGTTAGATGCAAACTCATTCAAATATATGAGAATTGATGGGATTCGACTTCAAATTAGGAAGATAGACCTTGAAAATTTTCTTTCAACACAAGGTGACAACCAACAAAAAATGGCACCAATGGTGTAAATCGACGATATCTGAACAAGTTAGATGAAAACTCACTCAAATATATGAGTATTGATGAGATTCGACTTCTAATTAGGAAGATAGACTTTGAAAATTTTCCATCAACACAAGGTGACAACCAACCAAAACTGGCATCAATGGAGTAAATCGACGATATCTGACCAAGTTAGATGCAAACTCACTCAAATATATGAGAATTGATGAGATTCGACCTCAAATTAGGAAGGTAGACTTTGAAAATTTTCAATCAACTCAAAGTGACAATCGACCTAAACTGGCATCAATGGTTGTAAATCGACGATATTTTACCAAGTTAGATGCAAACTCACTCGAATATATGAGAATTGATGAGATTTGACTTCAAAGTAGGAAGATAGACTGTCTAAGTTTTCAATCAACACAAAGTGACAATCGACCTTAACTGGCATCAATTGGTTGTAAATCGACGATATCTTACCAAGTTAGATGCAAACTCACTAAAATTCATGAGAATTGATGAGATTCGACCTCAAATTAGGAAGATAGACCTTGGAAATTTTCAATCAACACAAGGTGACAACCGACCAAATCTGGCATCAATGGTTGTAAATCGACGATATCTTACCAATTTAGATACAAACTCACTCAAATATATGAGAATTGATGAGATTCGATCTCAAATTAGCAAGATAGACCTTGAAAATTTTCAATCAACACAAGGTGACAACCGACAAATACTGGCATCAATGGTTGTAAATCGACGATATCTTACCAAGTTAGATGCAAACTCACTCAAATATATGAGAATTGATGAGATTCGACATAAAATTAGGAAGATAGACTTTGGAAATTTTCAATAAACACAAGGTGACAACTGACCAAATTTCAATCAACACAAGGTGACAACCAACCAAAACTGGCATCAATGGTGTAAATCGACGATATCTTACCAATTTAGATGCAAACTCACTCAAATATATGAGAATTGATGAGATTCGACTTAAAATTAGGAAGATAGACCTTGAAAATTTTCAATCAACACAAGGTAACAACCGACCAAATCTGGCATCAATGGTTGTAAATCGACGATATCTTACCAGATTAGATGCAAACTCACTCAAATATATGAGAATTGATGAGATTCGACTTCAAATTAGGAAGATAGACCTTGAAAATTTTCTTTCAACACAAGGTGACAACCAACCAAAACTGGCATCAATGGTGTAAGTCGACGATATCTGACCAAGTTAGATGCAAACTCACTCAAATATATGAGAATTGATGAGATTTGACTTAAAATTAGGAAGATAGACTTTGGAAATTTTCAATAAACACAAGGTGACAACTGACCAAATCTGGCATCAATGGTTGTAAATCGACGATATCTTACTAAGTTAGATGCAAACTCACTCAATTATATGAGAATTGATGAGATTCGACTTCAAATTAGGAAGATAGACCTTGAAAATTTTCTTTCAACACAAGGTGACAACCAACCAAAACTGGCATCAATGGTGTAAGTCGACGATATCTGACCAAGTTAGATGCAAACTCACTCAAATATATGAGAATTGATGAGATTTGACTTCAAAGTAGGAAGATAGACTGTGTAAGTTTTCAATCAACACAAAGTGACAATCGACCTTAACTGGCATCAATTGGTTGTAAATCGACGATATCTCACCAAGTTAGATGCAAACTCACTCAAATATATGAGAATTGATGAGATTCGACTTAAAATTAGGAAGATAGACTTTGGAAATTTTCAATAAACACAAGGTGACAACTGACCAAATCTGGCATCAATGGTTGTAAATCGACGATATCTTACTAAGTTAGATGCAAACTCACTCAAATATATGAGAATTGATGAGATTCGACCTCAAATTAGGAAGGTAGACTTTGAAAATTTTCAATCAACTCAAAGTGACAATCGACCTAAACTGGCATCAATGGTTGTAAATCGACGATATTTTACCAAGTTAGATGCAAACTCACTCGAATATATGAGAATTGATGAGATTTGACTTCAAAGTAGGAAGATAGACTGTCTAAGTTTTCAATCAACACAAAGTGACAATCGACCTTAACTGGCATCAATTGGTTGTAAATCGACGATATCTTACCAAGTTAGATGCAAACTCACTAAAATTCATGAGAATTGATGAGATTCGACCTCAAATTAGGAAGATAGACTTTGGAAATTTTCAATAAACACAAGGTGACAACTGACCAAATCTGGCATCAATGGTTGTAAATCGACGATATCTTACTAAGTTAGATGCAAACTCACTCAATTATATGAGAATTGATGAGATTCGACTTCAAATTAGGAAGATAGACCTTGAAAATTTTCTTTCAACACAAGGTGACAACCAACCAAAACTGGCATCAATGGTGTAAGTCGACGATATCTGACCAAGTTAGATGCAAACTCACTCAAATATATGAGAATTGATGGGATTCGACTTCTAATTAGGAAGATAGACTTTGAAAATTTTCCATCAACACAAGGTGACAACCAACCAAAACTGGCATCAATGGTGTAAATCGACGATATCTGACCAAGTTAGATGCAAACTCACTCAAATATATGAGAATTGATGAGATTCGACCTCAAATTAGGAAGGTAGACTTTGAAAATTTTCAATCAACTCAAAGTGACAATCGACCTAAACTGGCATCAATGGTTGTAAATCGACGATATTTTACCAAGTTAGATGCAAACTCACTCGAATATATGAGAATTGATGAGATTTGACTTCAAAGTAGGAAGATAGACTGTCTAAGTTTTCAATCAACACAAAGTGACAATCGACCTTAACTGGCATCAATTGGTTGTAAATCGACGATATCTTACCAAGTTAGATGCAAACTCACTAAAATTCATGAGAATTGATGAGATTCGACCTCAAATTAGGAAGATAGACCTTGGAAATTTCCAATCAACACAAGGTGACAACCGACCAAATCTGGCATCAATGGTTGTAAATCGACGATATCTTACCAATTTAGATACAAACTCACTCAAATATATGAGAATTGATGAGATTCGATTTCAAATTAGCAAGATAGACCTTGAAAATTTTCAATCAACACAAGGTGACAACCGACAAATACTGGCATCAATGGTTGTAAATCGACGATATCTTACCAAGTTAGATGCAAACTCACTCAAATATATGAGAATTGATGAGATTCGACATAAAATTAGGAAGATAGACTTTGGAAATTTTCAATAAACACAAGGTGACAACTGACCAAATTTCAATCAACACAAGGTGACAACCAACCAAAACTGGCATCAATGGTGTAAATCGACGATATCTTACCAATTTAGATGCAAACTCACTCAAATATATGAGAATTGATGAGATTCGACTTAAAATTAGGAAGATAGACCTTGAAAATTTTCAATCAACACAAGGTAACAACCGACCAAATCTGGCATCAATGGTTGTAAATCGACGATATCTTACCAGATTAGATGCAAACTCACTCAAATATATGAGAATTGATGAGATTCGACTTCAAATTAGGAAGATAGACCTTGAAAATTTTCTTTCAACACAAGGTGACAACCAACCAAAACTGGCATCAATGGTGTAAATCGACGATATCTTACCAATTTAGATGCAAACTCACTCAAATATATGAGAATTGATGAGATTCGACTTAAAATTAGGAAGATAGACCTTGAAAATTTTCAATCAACACAAGGTAACAACCGACCAAATCTGGCATCAATGGTTGTAAATCGACGATATCTTACCAGATTAGATGCAAACTCACTCAAATATATGAGAATTGATGAGATTCGACCTCAAATTAGGAAGATAGACTTTGAAAATTTTCAATCAACTCAAAGTGACAATCGACCTAAACTGGCATCAATGGTTGTAAATCGACGATATTTTACCAAGTTAGATGCAAACTCACTCGAATATATGAGAATTGATGAGATTTGACTTCAAAGTAGGAAGATAGACTGTGTAAGTTTTCAATCAACACAAAGTGACAATCGACCTTAACTGGCATCAATTGGTTGTAAATCGACGATATCTTACCAAGTTAGATGCAAACTCACTAAAATATATGAGAATTGATGAGATTCGACCTCAAATTGGGAAGATAGACCTTGGAAATTTTCAATTAACACAAGGTGACAACCGACCAAATCTGGCATCAATGGTTTTAAATCGACGATATCTTACCAATATAGATGCAAACTCACTCAAATATATGAGAATTGATGAGATTCGACTTAAAATTAGGAAGATAGATCTTGAAAATTTTCAAACAACACAAGGTGACAACCGACCAAATCTGGCATCAATGGTTGTAAATCGACGATATCTTACCAATTTAGATGCAAACTCACTCAAATATATGAGAATTGATGAGATTCGACTTAAAATTAGGAAGATAGACCTTGAAAATTTTCAATCAACACAAGGTAACAACCGACCAAATCTGGCATCAATGGTTGTAAATCGACGATATCTTACCAGATTAGATGCAAACTCACTCAAATATATGAGAATTGATGAGATTCGACTTCAAATTAGGAAGATAGACCTTGAAAATTTCCAATCAACACAAAGTGACAATCGACCTTAACTGGCATCAATTGGTTGTAAATCGACGATATCTTACCAAGTTAGATGCAAACTCACTCAAATATATGAGAATTGATGAGATTCGACTTAAAATTAGGAAGAGAGACTTTGGAAATTATCAATAAACACAAGGTGACAACTGACCAAATCTGGCATCAATGGTTGTAAATCGACGATATCTTACTAAGTTAGATGCAAACTCACTCAACTATATGAGAATTGATGAGATTCGACTTCAAATTAGGAAGATAGACCTTGAAAATTTTCTTTCAACACAAGGTGACAACCAACCAAAACTGGCATCAATGGTGTAAGTCGACGATATCTGACCAAGTTAGATGCAAACTCACTCAAATATATGAGAATTGATGAGATTTGACTTCAAAGTAGGAAGATAGACTGTGTAAGTTTTCAATCAACACAAAGTGACAATCGACCTTAACTGGCATCAATTGGTTGTAAATCGACGATATCTTACCAAGTTAGATGCAAACCCACTAAAATTCATGAGAATTGATGAGATTCGACCTCAAATTAGGAAGATAGACCTTGGAAATTTTCAATCAACACAAGGTGACAACCGACCAAATCTGCCATCAATGGTTGTAAATCGACGATATCTTACCAATTTAGATACAAACTCACTCAAATATATGAGAATTGATGAGATTCGACCTCAAATTAGCAAGATAGACCTTGAAAATTTTCAATCAACACAAGGTGACAACCGACAAATACTGGCATCAATGGTTGTAAATCGACGATATCTTACCAAGTTAGATGCAAACTCACTCAAATATATGAGAATTGATGAGATTCGACTTAAAATTAGGAAGATAGACTTTGGAAATTTTCAATAAACACAAGGTGACAACTGACCAAATTTCAATCAACACAAGGTGACAACCAACCAAAACTGGCATCAATGGTGTAAATCGACGATATCTGACCAAGTTAGATGCAAACTCACTCAAATATATGAGAATTGATGAGATTCGACCTCAAATTAGGAAGGTAGACTTTGAAAATTTTCAATCAACTCAAAGTGACAATCCACCTAAACTGGCATCAATGGTTGTAAATCGACGATATTTTACCAAGTTAGATGCAAACTCACTCGAATATATGAGAATTGATGAGATTTTACTTCAAAGTAGGAAGATAGACTGTGTAAGTTTTCAATCAACACAAAGTGACAATCGACCTTAACTGGCATCAATTGGTTGTAAATCGACGATATCTTACCAAGTTAGATGCAAACTCACTAAAATTCATGAGAATTGATGAGATTCGACCTCAAATTAGGAAGATAGACCTTGGAAATTTTCAATCAACACAAGGTGACAACCGACCAAATCTGGCATCAATGGTTGTAAATCGACGATATCTTACCAATTTAGATACAAACTCACTCAAATATATGAGAATTGAGAGACCTTGAAAATTTTCAATCAACACAAGGTGACAACCAACCAAAACTGGCATCAATGGTGTAAATCGACGATATCTGACCAAGTTAGATGCAAACTCACTCAAATATATGAGAATTGATGAGATTCGACCTCAAATTAGGAAGATAGACTGTGTAAGTTTTCAATCAACACAAAGTGACAATCGACCTAAACTGGCATCAATGGTTGTAAATCGACGATATTTTACCAAGTTAGATGCAAACTCACTCGAATATATGAGAATTGATGAGATTTGACTTCAAAGTAGGAAGATAGACTGTGTAAGTTTTCAATCAACACAAAGTGACAATCGACCAAATCTGGCATCATTGGTTGTAAATCGACGATATCTCACCAAGTTAGATGCAAACTCACTCGAATATATGAGAATTGATGAGATTTGACTTCAAAGTAGGAAGATAGACTGTGTAAGTTTTCAATCAACACAAAGTGACAATCGACCTTAACTGGCATCAATTGGTTGTAAATCGACGATATCTTACCAAGTTAGATGCAAACTCACTCAAATATATGAGAATTGATGAGATTCGACTTAAAATTAGGAAGATAGACTTTGGAAATTTTCAATAAACACAAGGTGACAACTGACCAAATCTGGCATCAATGGTTGTAAATCGACGATATCTTACTAAGTTAGATGCAAACTCACTCAACTATATGAGAATTGATGAGATTCGACTTCAAATTAGGAAGATAGACCTTGAAAATTTTCTTTCAACACAAGGTGACAACCAACCAAAACTGGCATCAATGGTGTAAGTCGACGATATCTGACCAAGTTAGATGCAAACTCACTCAAATATATGAGAATTGATGAGATTTGACTTCAAAGTAGGAAGATAGACTGTGTAAGTTTTCAATCAACACAAAGTGACAATCGACCTTAACTGGCGTCAATTGGTTGTAAATCGACGATATCTCACCAAGTTAGATGCAAACTCACTCAAATATATGAGAATTGATGAGATTCGACTTAAAATTAGGAAGATAGACTTTGGAAATTTTCAATAAACCCAAGGTGACAACTGACCAAATCTGGCATCAATGGTTGTAAATCGACGATATCTTACTAAGTTAGATGCAAACTCACTCAACTATATGAGAATTGATGAGATTCGACTTCAAATTAGGAAGATAGACCTTGAAAATTTTCTTTCAACACAAGGTGACAACCAACAAAAAATGGCATCAATGGTGTAAATCGACGATATCTGACCAAGTTAGATGCAAACTCACTCAAATATATGAGAATTGATGAGATTCGACCTCAAATTAGGAAGGTAGACTTTGAAAATTTTCAATCAACTCAAAGTGACAATCCACCTAAACTGGCATCAATGGTTGTAAATCGACGATATTTTACCAAGTTAGATGCAAACTCACTCGAATATATGAGAATTGATGAGATTTTACTTCAAAGTAGGAAGATAGACTGTGTAAGTTTTCAATCAACACAAAGTGACAATCGACCTTAACTGGCATCAATTGGTTGTAAATCGACGATATCTTACCAAGTTAGATGCAAACTCACTAAAATTCATGAGAATTGATGAGATTCGACCTCAAATTAGGGAGATAGACCTTGGAAATTTTCAATCAACACAAGGTGACAACCGACCAAATCTGGCATCAATGGTTGTAAATCGACGATATCTTACCAATTTAGATACAAACTCACTCAAATATATGAGAATTGAGAGACCTTGAAAATTTTCAATCAACACAAGGTGACAACCGACAAAAACTGGCATCAATGGTGTAAATCGACGATATCTCACCAAATTAGATGCAAACTCACTCAAATATATGAGAATTGATGAGATTCGATTTCAAATTAGGAAGATAGACTGTGAAAGTTTTCAATCAACACAAAGTGACAATCGACCTAAACTGGCATCAATTGGTTGTAAATCGATGATATCTTACCAAGTTAGATGCAAACTCACTCAAATATATGAGAATTGATGAGATTCGACTTAAAATTAGGAAGATAGACCTTGAAAATTTTCTATCAACACAAGGTGACACCAACAAAAACTGGCATCAATGGTGGAAATCGAGGATATCTGACCAAGTTAGATGCAAACTCACTCAAATATATGAGAATTGATGAGATTCGACCTCAAATTAGGAAAATAGACCTTGAAAATTTTCAGTCAACACAAGGTGACAACCGACCAAATCTGGCATCAATGGTTGTAAATCGACGATATCTTACCAATTTAGATGCAAACTCACCCAAATATATGAGAATTGATGAGATTTGACTTCAAAGTAGGAAGATAGACTGTGTAAGTTTTCAATCAACACAAAGTGACAATCGACCTTAACTGGCATCAATTGGTTATAAATCGACGATATCTTACCAAGTTAGATGCAAACTCACTCAAATATATGAGAATTGATGAGATTCGACTTAAAATTAGGAAGATAGACTTTGGAAATTTTCAATAAACACAAGGTGACAACTGACCATATCTGGCATCAATGGTTGTAAATCGACGATATCTTACTAAGTTAGATGCAAACTCACTCAACTATATGAGAATTGATGAGATTCGACTTCAAATTAGGAAGATAGACTTTGAAAATTTTCCATCAACACAAGGTGACAACCAACCAAAACTGGCATCAATGGTGTAAATCGACGATATCTGACCAAGTTAGATGCAAACTCACTCAAATATATGAGAATTGATGAGATTCGACCTCAAATTAGGAAGGTAGACTTTGAAAATTTTCAATCAACTCAAAGTGACAATCCACCTAAACTGGCATCAATGGTTGTAAATCGACGATATTTTACCAAGTTAGATGCAAACTCACTCGAATATATGAGAATTGATGAGATTTGTCTTCAAAGTAGGAAGATAGACTGTGTAAGTTTTCAATCAACACAAAGTGACAATCGACCTTAACTGGCATCAATTGGTTGTAAATCGACGATATCTTACCAAGTTAGATGCAAACTCACTCAAATATATGAGAATTGATGAGATTCTACTTAAAATTAGGAAGATAGACTTTGGAAATTTTCAATCAACACAAGGTGACAACCGACCAAATCTGGCATCAATGGTTGTAAATCGACGATATCTTACCAATTTAGATACAAACTCACTCAAATATATGAGAATTGATGAGATTCGACCTCAAATTAGCAAGATAGACCTTGAAAATTTTCAATCAACACAAGGTGACAACCGACAAATACTGGCATCAATGGTTGTAAATCGACGATATCTTACCAAGTTAGATGCAAACTCACTCAAATATATGAGAATTGATGAGATTCGACTTAAAATTAGGAAGATAGACTTTGGAAATTTTCAATAAACACAAGGTGACAACTGACCAAATTTCAATCAACACAAGGTGACAACCAACTAAAACTGGCATCAATGGTGTAAATCGACGATATCTGACCAAGTTAGATGCAAACTCACTCAAATATATGAGAATTGATGAGATTCGACCTCAAATTAGGAAGATAGACTTTGAAAATTTTCAATCAACTCAAAGTGACAATCGACCAAATCTGGCATCAATGGTTTTAAATCGACGATATCTTACCAATATAGATGCAAACTCACTCAAATATATGAGAATTGATGAGATTCGACTTAAAATTAGGAAGATAGACCTTGAAAATTTTCAAACAACACAAGGTGACAACCGACCAAATCTGGCATCAATGGTGTAAATCGACGATATCTCACCAAGTTAGATGCAAACTCACTCAAATATATGAGAATTGATGAGATTCGACCTCAAATTAGGAAGATAGACTTTGAAAATTTTCAATCAACTCAAGGTGACAATCGATCTAAACTGGCATCAATTGGTTGTAAATCGACGATATCTTACCAAGTTAGATGCAAACTCACTCAAATATATGAGAATTGATGAGATTCGACTTAAAATTAGGAAGATAGACTTTGGAAATTTTCAACAAACACAAGGTGACAACTGACCAAATCTGGCATCAATGGTTGTAAATCGACGATATCTTACTAAGTTAGATGCAAACTCACTCAAATATATGAGAATTGATGAGATTTGACTTCAAAGTAGGAAGATAGACTGTGTAAGTTTTCAATCAACACAAAGTGACAATCGACCTTAACTGGCATCAATTGGTTGTAAATCGACGATATCTCACCAAGTTAGATGCAAACTCACTCAAATATATGAGAATTGATGAGATTCGACCTCAAATTAGCAAGAGAGACCTTGAAAATTTTCAATCAACACAAGGTGACAACCGACAAAAACTGGCATCAATGGTGTAAATCGACGATATCTCACCAAGTTAGATGCAAACTCACTCAAATATATGAGAATTGATGAGATTCGATTTCAAATTAGGAAGATAGACTGTGAAAGTTTTCAATCAACACAAAGTGACAATCGACCTAAACTGGCATCAATTGGTTGTAAATCGATGATATCTTACCAAGTTAGATGCAAACTCACTCAAATATATGAGAATTGATGAGATTCGTCTTAAAATTAGGAAGATAGACCTTGAAAATTTTCTATCAACACAAGGTGACACCAACAAAAACTGGCATCAATGGTGGAAATCGAGGATATCTGACCAAGTTAGATGCAAACTCACTCAAATATATGAGAATTGATGAGATTCGACCTCAAATTAGGAAAATAGACCTTGAAAATTTTCAGTCAACACAAGGTGACAACCGACCAAATCTGCCATCAATGGTTGTAAATCGACGATATCTTACCAATTTAGATGTAAATTCACCCAAATATATGAGAATTGATGAGATCCGACTTCAAATTAGGAATATAGACCTTGAAAATTTTTTAGCAACACAAGGTGACAACCAACAAAAACTGGCATCAATGGTGTAAATCGACGATATCTTACCTATTTAGATGCAAACTCACCCAAATATATGAGAATTGATGAGATTCGACCTCAAATTAGCAAGATAGACCTTGAAAATTTTCAATCAACACAAGGTGACAACCGACCAAATCTGTCATCAATGGTTGTAAATCGACGATTTTTGACTAAGTTCGATGCAAACTCACTCAAATATATGAGAATTGATGAGATTCGACCTCAAATTAGGAAGATAGACTTTGAAAATTTTCAATCAACTCAAAGTGACAATCGACCTAAACTGGCATCAGTGGTTGTAAATCGACGATATTTTACAAGGTAAGATGCAAACTCACTCGAATATATGAGAATTGATGAGATTTGCCTTCAAAGTAGGAAGATAGACTGTGTAAGTGTTCAATCAACACAAAGTGACAATCGACCTTAACTGGCATCAATTGGTTGAAAATCGACGATATTTTACAAGGTTAGATGCAAACTCACTCGAATATATGAGAATTGATGAGATTTGACTTCAAAGTAGGAAGATAGACTGTGTAAGTGTTCAATCAACACGAAGTGACAATCGACCTTAACTGGCATCAATTGGTTGTAAATCGACGATATCTTACCAATTTAGATGCAAACTCTCTCGAATATATGAGAATTGATGAGATTCGACTTCAAATTAGGAAGATAGACCTTGAAAATTTTCAATCAACACAAGGTGACAACCGACCAAATCTGGCATCAATGGTTGTAAATCGACGATATCTTACCAATTTAGATGCAAACTCACTCAAATATATGAGAATTGATGAGATTCGACTTAAAATTAGGAAGATAGACCTTGAAAATTTTCTATCAACACAAGGTGACACCAACAAAAACTGGCATCAATGGTGGAAATCGACGATATCTGACCAAGTTAGATGCAAACTCACTCGAATATATGAGAATTGATGAGATTCGACCTCAAATTAGGAAAATAGACCTTAAAAATTTTCAATCAACACAAGGTGACAACCGACCAAATCTGGCATCAATGGTTGTAAATCGACGATATCTTACCAATTTAGATGCAAACTCACTCAAATATATGAGAATTGATGAGATTCGACTTCAAATTAGGAAGATAGACCTTGAAAATTTTCTATCAACACAAGGTGACAATCGACCTAAACTGGCATCAATGGTTGTAAATCGACGATATCTTACCAAGTTGGATGCAAACTCACTCGAATATATGAGAATTGATGAGATTCGACTTCAAATTAAGAAGATAGACATTCAAAATTTTCTATCAACACAAGGTGACAATCGACCTTAACTGGCATCAATTGGTTGTAAATCGACGATATCTTACCAAGTTAAATGCAAACTCACTTAAATATATGAGAATTGATGAGATTCGACTTAAAATTAGGAGGATAGACCTTGAAAATTTTCTATCAACACAAGGTGACACCAACAAAAACTGGCATCAATGGTGGAAATCGACGATATCTGACCAAGTTAGATGCAAACTCACTCGAATATATGAGAATTGATGAGATTCGACCTCAAATTAGGAAAATAGACCTTAAAAATTTTCAATCAACACAAGGTGACAACCAACCAAAACTGGCATCAATGGTGTAAATCGACGATATCTGACCAAGTTAGATGCAAACTCACTCAAATATATGAGAATTGATGAGATTCGACCTCAAATTAGGAAGATAGACTTTGAAAATTTTCAATCAACTCAAAGTGACAATCGACCTAAACTGGCATCAATGGTTGTAAATCGACGATATTTTACCAAGTTAGATGCAAACTCACTCGAATATATGAGAATTGATGAGATTTGACTTCAAAGTAGGAAGATAGACTGTGTAAGTTTTCAATCAACACAAAGTGACAATCGACCTTAACTGGCATCAATTGGTTGTAAATCGACGATATCTTACCAAGTTAGATGCAAACTCACTAAAATATATGAGAATTGATGAGATTCGACCTCAAATTAGGAAGATAGACCTTGGAAATTTTCAATCAACACAAGGTGACAACCGACCTAAACTGGCATCAAGGGTTGTAAATCGACGATATCTTACCAATATAGATGCAAACTCACTCAAATATATGAGAATTGATGAGATTCGACCTCATATTAGGAAGATAGACCTTGGAAATTTTCAATCAACTCAAAGTGACAATCGACCTAAACTGGCATCAGTGGTTGTAAATCGACGATATTTTACAAGGTTAGATGCAAACTCACTCGAATATATGAGAATTGATGAGATTTGCCTTCAAAGTAGGAAGATAGACTGTGTAAGTGTTCAATCAACACAAAGTGACAATCGACCTTAACTGGCATCAATTGGTTGTAAATCGACGATATTTTACAAGGTTAGATGCAAACTCACTCGAATATATGAGAATTGATGAGATTTGCCTTCAAAGTAGGAAGATAGACTGTGTAAGTGTTCAATCAACACAAAGTGACAATCGACCTTAACTGGCATCAATTGGTTGCAAATCGACGATATCTACCAATTTAGATGCAAACTCGCTCAAATATATATGAATTGATGAGATTCGACTTCAAATTAGGAAGATAGACCTTGAAAATTTTCAATCAACACAAGGTGACAACCGACCAAATCTGGCATCAATGGTTGTAAATCGACGATATCTTACCAATTTAGATGCAAACTCACTCAAATATATGAGAATTGATGAGATTCGACTTAAAATTAGGAAGATAGACCTTGAAAATTTTCTATCAACACAAGGTGACACCAACAAAAACTGGCATCAATTGTGGAAATGGACGATATCTGACCAAGTTAGATGCAAACTCACTTAAATATATGAGAATTGATGAGATGCGACCTCAAATTAGGAAAATAGACCTTAAAAATTTTCAATCAACACAAGGTGACAACCGACCAAATCTGGCATCAATGGTTGTAAATCGACGATATCTTTCCAATTTAGATGCAAACTAACTCAAATATATGAGAATTGATGAGATTCGACTTCAAATTAGGAAGATAGACCTTGAAAATTTTCTATCAACACAAGGTGACAATCGACCTAAACTGGCATCAATGGTTGTAAATCGACGATATCTTACCAAGTTAGATGCAAACTCACTAGAATATATGAGAATTGATGAGATTCGACTTCAAATTAAGAAGATAGACATTCAAAATTTTCTATCAACACAAGGTGACAATCGACCTTAACTGGCATCAATTGGTTGTAAATCGACGATATCTTACCAAGTTAAATGCAAACTCACTCAACTATATGAGAATTGATGAGATTCGACTTCAAATTAGGAAGATAGTCCTTGAAAATTCCCTATCAACACAAGGTGACAACCAACAAAAACTGGCATCAACGGTGTAAATCGACGATATCTGACCAAGTTAGATGCAAATTCACTCAAATATATGAGAATTGATAAGGTTCAACTTAAAATTAGGAAGATAGACTTTGAAATATTTCAATCATCACAAGGTGACAACCGACCAAAACTGGCATCAATGGTTGTAAATCGACGATATCTTACCAAGTTAGATGCAAACTCACTCAAATATATGAGAATTGATGAGATTCCATTACAAATTAGGAAGATAGATTGTGAAAGTTCTCAATCAACACAAAGTGACAATCGACCTAAACTGTTATCAACTGGTTGTAAATCGATGATATCTTACCAAGTTAGATGCAAATTCACTCAAATATATGAGAATTGATGAGATTCGACTTAAAATTAGGAAGATAGACCTTGAAAATTTTCTATCAACACAAGGTGACAACCAAGCAAAACTGGCATCAATGGTGTAAATCGACGATATCTGACCAAGTTAGATGCAAACTCACTCAAATATATGAGAATTGATGAGATTCGACTTCAAATTAGGAAGATAAACCTTGAAAATTTTCTATCAACACAAGGTGACAACCAACAAAAACTGGCATCAATGGTATAAATCGACGATATCTGACCAAGTTAGATGCAAACTCACTCAAATATATGAGAATTGATGAGATTCGACTTCAAATTAGGAAGATAGACTGTGAAAGTTTTCAATCAACACAAAGTGACAATAGACCTTAACTAGCATCAATTGGTTGTAAATCGACGATATCTTACCAAGTTAGATGCAAACTCACTCAAATATACTAGAATTGATGAGATTCGATTGAAAATCAGGAAGATAGACCTTGAAAATTTTCTATCAACACAAGGTGACAACCAACAAAAGCTGGCATCAATGGTGTAAATCGACGATATCTGACAAAGTTAGATGCAAACTCACTTAAATATATGAGAATTGATGAGATTCGACTTCAAATTAGGAAGATAGTCCTTGAAAATTTTCTATCATCACAAGGTGACAACCGACCAAAACTGGCATCAATGGTTGTAATTCGACCATATCTTACCAAGTTAGATGCAAACTCACTAAAATATATGAGAATTGATGAGATTCGACTTCAAATTAGGAAGATAGTCCTTGAAAATTTTCTATCAACACAAGGTGACAACCAACATAAACTGGCATCAACGGTGTAAATCGACGACATCTGACCAAGTTAGATGCAAACTCACTCAAATATATGAGAATTGATAAGATTCGACTCAAAATTAGGAAGATAGACTTTGAAATATTTCAATCATCACAAGTTGACAACCGACCAAAACTGGCATCAATGGTTGTAAATCGATGATATCTTACCAAGTTAGATGCAAACTCACTCAAATATATGAGAATTGATGAGATTCGACTTCAAATTAGGAAGATAAACTTCGAAAATTTTCTATCAACACAAAGTGACAACCAACAAAAACTGGCATCAATGGTATAAATCGACGATATCTGACCAAGTTAGATGCAAACTCACTCAAATATATGAGAATTGATGAGATTCGACCTCAAATTAGGAAGGTAGTCCTTGAAAATTTTCTATCAACACCAGGTGACAACCAACAAAAACTGGCATCAATGGTGTAAATCGACGATATCTGACCAAGTTAGATGCAAACTCACTCAAATATTTGAGAATTGATGAGATTCGACTTAAAATTGGGAAGATAGACTTTGAAATATTTCAATCAACACAAGGTGACAACCGACCAAAACTGGCATCAATGGTTGTAAATCGACGATATCTTACTAGGGTCTAGGGTCTCGCAGAAATGTCAGAAATCTGCCTGTTCGAAATCTCCACGGGCGAATTATAACCGTCCATGCGCGGTCCCAAAAAAGGAAAAAAATATTCCTACACAGAAATCACAATACACTCAATCACCCAAAAATCCCAAACCAATCACCCAAAACGCCCCTAAACCCCAGAAACCCCAAGCATCAACTCAAACCCCCCAGCTTCCCAAAACCCCCCTACAACCCCATACCTTCTCCCAACAACAATCCTGCACCTCCTTCTAACAACCTACACTCCAGACACTCAATTTGAGGAATTTTCCTCAAAAATACACTTTCCAAAAATTCCTTCCACGTTTCATTACGAAACGTTGGCGAGGAAAGTCCGTTACGCAATTGGCGACGAGAAAATCGTCGTCATCCCCTTGATTTCCTCTCAACGCGTCCAAATATCCCCATCTAAAATCATAAAAACCACTTTTTCACTGGTCTGCAAGAATGTAGACCACTCCTATACCGACGAAGAGTTCCTAGAGATCCTTTCGACATTCAAATTCCCCAGTCATATTACAGATGTCTATTATTGTCGATTTGCTTCTATTGAAGCCGAGTGAGGTAGATTGATTAGAAGTTTCCTATGTCTATTGGCACTGATTGAAGTCTAATCATCAATTTTTATATATTCTAGTGAATTGGCGTTGACTTTCATCAGATATTGTGGATTTAAATTTTTTTCCATCCGATTGGGAACGATTGCCACTTTATGTTGTTTCGAAATTTCTAATTTCCATTGATGCCGATTGAAGTTGAATCACGTAAATTATAATAAGTATTGACGTTTACTTCTTTCAGATATATATGATTTACATCCATTAAAGTAGATTGAGGTCGATTGTCACTTGTTGATTGAAAATTTCCTACTTCTATTCAAGATATTTGAAAATTTATGATGTCCAATGACGCCGATTGAAATCTAATAATATCAATTCTTATATATTCAAGTGAATTGGCGTATACTTTTGTCAGATTTTGTCAAAATACATCTATATACATATCAATTGTCGTATATTTCGAATGAATTGTAGTATAGTTTTATCAGATTGTGTCGATATTCATCTATTGAAGACGATTAAGGACGATTGCCAATTGATGGTGATTGGAAACTCTAGTCTATTGACGCTGATTGTTGTCGAATCACTTCAATTCCATTAAATTTTGGCAAATTGGCATTTAGTGTTGTCAGATATTGTCGATTACATCCATTGAGGCCGATTGAATTCGAATCACATCAAATATTGAATATTTGAATGAATTGGCGCTTCATTTGGTCAGATATTGTCAAATTATATCCATTAAAAATTTTCGGTGTCTATTGACGTCGAATCACAACAATTTTCATATATTCTGACAAATTTCGTTTTGCCAGATATTGTCGATTACATCCATTGACGTCATTCGAGGTCGATTATCACTTTGTGGTGATTGAAAATTTATGACGTCAATTGACAATGAATAAACTCGAATCACAGTAGTTAGAGCAAATCACGTTCTAGGCCACTTTGACAGCTCGATGGCACATATCATTTACAGGCGAGCCGCTCATTACAGAGAGTAATCACGTGCATAGTGCGTGAGAGAGAAAACCTGAATCACACCATACACAACACTAAAAGGTATTTAGTGGCAAATTTGAATTGAATTTTATATGCTTGTTTCAAACTAACATTTTTATTTGAATTTTAAATATTTTATTTTAATATCATATCATATAAATAATACTTTTATTTATCAATTGCATAGCATTTATACATTAAAATCTTCCACTTGTTTTTCCATTAAATTATCAATGTCCCACATTTTATTTCGAAAAAAGCGGACATGCTGGATTGCCTTACTCCAATTGGTTTGGGTAACATTATTTAAAGCTTTAGTAAATAAAGTTTGGACATCACTAATTTTAAATGTGTTTTTCCATGCCACCTCACTTTTGATTTGTGCCCATATGAGTTCAATTGGGTTGAATTCACAATGGTAAGGTGGCAATCGTAAAACAATTTTATTTTTCTCTTTGGCCACCTCATAAACGACATATCTTTGGACTATTGGCCGATTCTCTTTAACCAATGCCAATAGTTCTGCCCGCACCATATTGTTTTCAAAATTAATATTTCGTTCCCTTAACCACTGTTGTATGACCGCTTTTCTTGTGGAACTTGTGGGACACTGGTCTAATTTTCTGGAATGGTAGGATGCATTGTCCATTACAAAGACTGATCCGTCCTCAAGTTTATTTAAAATTCCCTTAAACCAACCCTCGAACCTATCTGAGTTCATCTCCTCATGAGCATTGAGGAAAATCGCTCCAGTTTTTATAAATAATAAATATTTATTATGCTTTGTATCCTCATATGCATTTTGTCAAAATTCTAAAAATATTAAAGCAATGACTGTTGCGTTCGCTCTCATATTCTTTAGATATTATAATAGAAAGGTACTAACGGCAACGTTGCTTTTCCGAACAGCAGCTAAAAACTAAAAGGTGTGCTTAGGAGAGAGAACAGAGACAGACACAGAAAGAACCACATGTTTAAGTTTAATTTAATAAAATATATCGTTACTCTGCCTTTACAAAGTTTATTATTTACAATTATTGTGATATTTCATAGAATAGTGTTTCTTCATGAATAAATGTGAAAGTTGGTCAAGTTGTATATGTTGCATTCGCATCCTGAATGAACTAGTGTAAACTCCTGGAAACGAGAAGCTCAATAAAGCTGCGAGCATCGAGCGAGCGTTTAGAAATGATTATTCTTCAGATTGAATAACGGAAATAGTCAGTTTAAATTTAGTTCCATGAATATCACAGCCACTTTTAACAATAAAATTTATTTTGAAATAGATGATAGTCAATGTATAACTATAATACCACATATTAAAGAATAATAAAAATTAAAGTACATGTTTAACATGCGCTATTATACAGTCACATAATTCTTTCTATAAAAACGCATATTAGAAATGTAGTTTAATTTTTATCAAAGTAAATAAATAACATAATAAAACAAAAGCTTAAAATAATTATTAACATAAAATTTTTAGAATATAATAATAATTAATTAATGTAATGTGCAGCTGTGTGAACTTGACTTTCTCAGACATTGCTTCAGCCAATACGAATCGTTACCACCAATCGGTACCACTATGAGTCGATCACGCGCTTTTATTACTCTCACTACCGACCGGCCAGATTATAGTTCATGGTAATTGAAGGTGAAGACATCTGGTGTTTTTGGAGGAGCTTCTGGTTAATTTCATAAGAAATGTATTTGAATTATGTAAAAAGTTGGATTGGGATTAGAACTTGTGTCGTTCGGTTTGCGAGCCCGAAGCGTTGTCCGCTGCGCGGTGGTGGTCATGTAAGTATATGTGCAAAGTGGGTATAGAAGCGTGTGGGGTTCGAGGGTGAGAGAGTTGTTGGCGTCGTGTACCGTGAGGGGGTTCGTCTGGGGTGCGGGGGCTCGTTGAAAATAGATAAGACTCACGGACAACTGTCGAATTTTGTTTTATGAATATTTGTAAAAATAGTTGTTATTTGAATTATATTTTCCTCATTCATTCTTTTGAAGGTTATTTATGGTTATAGTCAATGAAAAATAATTAGTTATCTACACCACGGTCAAAAATATATATTTCGATTTATTGTATGAGGTTTATTGTTTTAATGATTGCTACCAATATTATAATAATCACATTGTTCTTGAAGAAGAACCAATAACCTTGTTATTGGTTTTGAAAGATGTTACTCTTCATCTTATCTTTAGGTAATAAGTAGTGGGGAAATTTCATTTTACCTCAGTTGCATTTTGGTTCTTTTGTGAATACATCACTATCAAATTTTTTTTCATGTTATTTGTAATTTGTTTCTTCCGCGAATAAATAATTGAAAGTAAGTATTAATTTGAATTCGTTTAAAATACAGATTTCTCACTTCTTTCAATTTTAGATGAATTTTATAGATGTTTTTATTAATGTATGTCAAACATTGGTGAGAGCAAACCGAAAATAAAAGTTGTACAATTGGATAAAAGGAAAAAATATGAAATTATTAATGTAGACTGATTTCACGCAAAAAATTTTTTGAATCCATATATTTGGAATTGGAGAATGTGGTTACGTTTCTTTACAAAAGAGTTACGAAAACCTTGGAACCATTATTTTAAATATAAATTAATTAAATATGGCCGATACGCTATAAAATTTACTGGTGTTCAAAAGATACCTGGGGTTGCGGATCCTAGGACCTTATTTTCAATGGAAAAGGAGGAGGAGGCTAATATACAGATTAAAATAGCTTTTAGTGCAATTGCTAGTATTTATAGAATGTGCCTAATAATAGAAAAGAAAATGCAAATGGTGCCGGAAGCAGCAGCAGCATATAAAAAATAAATGTTAATTCACTTATTCTGTAAGTAACAATTTAATTTCACTAAATATGAATCATCATCATCATCATCATCATCATCATCATCATCATCATCATCATCATCATCATCCGTGAATACTGACTTTTTTTTCGGATCATTGTATACTTCTTCATCAGGGACAAAACTAGGTTCTTTTTTCTTTAGGCGATGGGTGTGGTAGTGGTAGGGGTGAGGGTTGTGGGTTGTAGCTGTCTTGAATGCAATTTCCTTAGTTATTCACAATTTCTCTAGTAGCATGTGGTGTTGGTATTGGTGGTAGTGGTGCCTTGGATGTAATTTCCTTAGAAGTATTCGCAATTTCTCTTGTTGTATTTACGATATAGGTGTAAAAATCATATTTAGTGTCTCAATATACTCAGTTTTGTTCAAAGTTAGATAATTTTTTCTAATAATTCGTTATCGCACAGCATCTACATCATACAAAAATAAAAATCGAATTCGGCTTTGATTCTTTAAACGGTTAATATCCCACACCTTTCACACCGGTCAATATTTCTTAGAGCAGTTAGTATTTTGGTTGATACGGTGATTAAGAATAAACGTACACATTCTTAAATTTGACACCGTTTGCTTTGAACAATAAGGATAGCACAATCTTTGTTTTCCCACATTCGCTAGGACCGCAAATGATAGCACGAAACGAATCGGGTAACAAAGGGTCATGTTTTCGGCTACGCTCACCCTCACCCTCGAAATTTTCAGTTGGTAATGTCTGCTCTTGTTTAACAATCTCCATTTTATGATACTTTTTGACACAGTACAGCTATAATAATAGAGTCCATCATGAGTAGATAGACAGTCATCAGTCATAAACAATTTGCCTTTTGAGCTCCATTTACTTGGCTATCAGTACTGTGTGCGTAAGTTTTTTTTTATTATTGACATTATTTAAACCTTCTTCTTCACAGCTGGAACGCATCTGAAAAAACGACTACTACGAGGAGGTAAAGGTGTCAACCAACTTGACGCAGCTTGCAGAAATTACGATATAGCGTACGCAACTAACAAGTCACTCACAGATCGTCACAAAGCCGATTCAACATTAGAAAACGCTGCTTGGAGGCGAGTAAAATCGAAAGACGCTAAATAAGGTGAAAAAGACAGCCGCCTGGCTCGTTATGAATGAAGGTTAAACGCAAGTTGGGAATGGGAATGAAGAAGGTCTGATCGTTTCATCGTGACATTGTCATGAAGGTGAGGAAATCCATGAAAAAAAGATCTTCACTGACAGAAACAGCAATGTTTGCATAGAGAGCAGCAAAATTTCTTATTAAAAAATTAACAGGTTCCAATATCTAGAATAATACCTGTAATCAAATCTGGAGGATTTTCACCTCTTTATCGGAACTTTGTTTGCTGGAATATCAGTTTTAGGAGCGTTATCGGGCGGTACTGCAGGAATTGCGAAGACCGTGGTCCATGCAAAAAATGCTCAAAAGAAATTGGAAGAAGATCCACGACATAATAAAGCTGTTGAGCATATATGTAAAGGACTGTATTTGCTAAAAGTGGATATTGATTATTCTTGAAAAAAAACTACCATTGAAGCTACCCAACAGAGCATTGTTTGGGTATGAATTAATCGAGTTTGCCAAATTATTGAAAATAAATATTCCAGAGGTGTGTACGTGCGTGATTCTCTGCCGAAAAGTGGACTTCGACGATGTGAATCGGTAATCCTAAATTTGGATGTGTCTAAAAACTCGGGCACGTATTGGGTAGCATATAGAATGATAAATGACAGCGTTATATATTTCGACTCATTCGGTAATCTGAAGCCACCGAAAGAACTTGTGACCTATCTCGCAACCAATAAAATCTTCTACAATTACGAACAATACCAAAACTACAATCAGATTAACTGTGAACATTTGTGTTTGCAATTCCTTTATTATATCTGAAGCATTGGTAGAATGGTTAGTTAGTGGAAAACGGTTGTCCTCTTACACCAGTGCCAAATTGGAAACTATTTCTCTAAAATATTTGGTAGAGCCAGTTAGACCTTGAGATTTATTTCAACTTACAAAATAGCTTACCTTGTTGTGCATTACAATAGACCAGATCAACGTACTCATGTTAATGGTCCGGTGAGCTCTCAACGTAACTGTCATACATGTGATTATTATTAAAAAAAAAAGTTCTCCAATCTTAAATTGTATTATTTAAATTCACTCGTCAATCATAAATATCAGTCATGTCTTTTAGATGTTGAACTTAACGACATTTGACGTAAATGAGTTCTTTACTCCTCCCACACCGATAATATTGAAACCGGAAAAAGAATACTTTATTGGAGTATTTAGGTTTCATTCATATCATAATATACAGAATAATATTAGTGAGAAATTTTATTTCTACAATAAGAATGATAGTAAGAATAGGCCGATAAATTTTTGAAGCCCAACAATAACACTCTTCAGTGTGAAATCTGTCAACTGTAGTTGACAGTACGTCATCGACTTTGAATACGATAGTTTGGGTGAAATACTCGGATTTTCTCCAAATATTTTACATCCCGGTAAAGTCCATCGTTCTGATCTACCTGTTAACATTTGTGAAGTGCTAACATTACTCTTCGACTGCAATATTGCTGAAGGATCTTTTGACGGAGATAAGCCTGCTTATACAAAATTCAGCTTCCCAATTACAGTGGAACCTGGTTATACAATCAACGAACGTCCAAACAATACGATTTTTTTTATCTGTGAGCAGTACAAACGAAATCGCCAATTCACCGTAAGAGTGTTGAATCAAGACCTGGAACCAGTAAATTTTCGAGGGTAAAAACCATGATAATTTTACATTTATTGCAATGCTGAATGGGTCTACTTACCAACGATCTCTGTCGAGATACCCCGATATGTTATCTGCAACGTGTCTAGACTTTAAAAAAAAATGTTACTTATTGCTCTGCAAACCAGACCTCCACAGCTTTTATTATCTCCTCGTTGGAAGGAAATTCACGACTTTTTGAACTTTTTTCCAGTTGAGGAAAGAGATGATAGTCGGACGGAGCCAAATCTGGTGAATAATAATACAATGGCGATAATACAAACGAATATTTGAGTTGATAAGAATTGATGTTATTCGTCTTCATTCGGCGTCAATAGATTTAGGAATTTTTCAATCAAAATAAAGCGACAATCGACCTCAATTGGCTTTGATGGATGTAATCGAATATATCTGACTCAAGTGAACGCTGATACACCCAAATAAAAAAGAATTGATGTGATTCTACTTTAAACGGCCTAGATAGATGAAAATATTCAATTAACATAAAGAGACAATCGACCTCAATTGGCATCAATGGATGTGAATCGGATGAATCTGATACAAGTAAACGCTAATACACCCAAATATATAACAATTTATGTGATTCCACTTCAATCGACATCAATTGATTTAAGAAATTTTCAATCAACGTAGAGTGTCAATCGACCTAAATGAGCTTCAATACATGTAAATCGGATATATCTTACAAAACTTAACGCCAATACACCCTAATATATAAGAATTTATGTAATTCCACTTCAAACGGCGTCAATTGATTTCAAAAATTATCAAATAACATAAAGTGACAATAGACCTAAATTGGCTTCAATGGATGTGAATCGAAAATATATAACACAAGAGAATGGTAATACACCCAATTATATGAAAAATATCTAAAAACTGATGTGATTCAACTTCAATCGGCGTCAATAGGTTTCGAAAATTCTCAATAAACATAAAGTGGCAATCGACCTCAATAGCTTAATTACTAAGAACGGGATGGTATGTACCATCGAGATGTGATAGTGGCCTAGAGCATGCCGTGACTGATACATCTGATCCAAGCAAACGCTAATACACACAAATATTCGAGAATTGATGTGATTCGACTTTGAAAGGCCTAAATAGACTTCGAAATCTTTCAATTAACATAAAGTGACAATCGACCTCAATAATCTTCAATGGATGTGTAAATCGGATATTTCTGATAAAAGTAGACGCCAATACACAGGAATATATGAGATTTGATGTGATTCCACTTCAATCGGCAACAATAGATTCTGAAAATTTTCGATGACCATATATCCGAGATAAGTAAATGCTAAATATATGAGAACTGATATGACTCCACTCCAATCAGTGTCAAAAGAATTCAAAAATTTTCAATAAACTTGAGGTGATAATCGCCTCCAATTGGCTTCTATGGACGTGAATCGGATAAATCTGATACAAGTAAACGCGAATACACCCAAATATTCAAGAATTGACGTGATTCGACTTTTGAAAATGTGAAAATAGATCACAATCGGCCTCAACGTATGTAAATCGGATATTTCTGACAAAAGTAAACGCCAATTAGTACAGATATATGATATTTGATGTGATTCCACTTCATTCGGCGTCAACAGATTCCGGAAATTTTCAATCAACATAAAGTGACAATCGACCTCAGTTGGCTTCAATGGATGTAAATCGGATATACTTAGCTGAAATACGTAAACGCTGATATACTGAAATATATGAGAATTGATATGATCCCACTCCAATCGGAGTCAATCGACTCTAAAAATTTTAAATCAACATAATGGGACAATCGACATCAATACGCATCATTGAATTCAAATCGAATATATCTGGAACAAGTAATCGCTAATACACCCTAATATTATAGAGATTGATGTGATTTGACTCCATTTGGCCTCAATAGACTTCGTAAATTTTCAATCAACAACGAAAATTTTCGGTGAACATATATCCGAGACAAGTAAATGCTAATTTCCCAAATATATGAGAATTGATGTGATTCCACTCCAATGAGTGTCAAAAAATTTCAATTAACATAAAGTGACGATCGACATCACTTGCTTCAATAGATGTAAATCGAATATATCTGATACAATTACAAGCTAATACACCCAAATATGAGTATATAAGTATTGATGTCATTCGACTTCAATCGGTGTCAACTAATGCAAATCGAAAATATCTGCGAATTCTGTGAACTCCAATTTACCCAAATATATAAGAGTTGATGTATTTAGACCTTAATCGGCGTCGATGGGCATCGAAAATTTTCAATAAACATAAAGTGGCAATCGACCGAAATCGGCTTCAATGAATGTAAATCGACAATATGTGACAGAACTTAGCACCTACCCACCCATTTATATAAGATTTAACGTGATTCGAGACCAATCGTCGTCAATAGATATCGACAATTTTCAATTAAAATAAAGTGACAATCGATCTAAATGGGCTTAATTAGATGAAGATTGACAATATCTGTTAACGCCAACTCCCCCAAATATATAAGAACTGATGTGATTCGAATTCAATCGGCGTCAATAGACATCAGAAATTTCTAATAAACCTGAAGTTATATAGCAAACATACTTTTACACATTATTCATATTTAGAGCCTAATATCAAGCAATTGTTTAGTATTAAAAGCATTTTTTCACTATAAGAAATAATTTAAAATTAAGAAATGCATTTAATGAAGTCCATATTATCATGCTTTATCTCATCTGAATCACGCGTACGATACTTGAGAATTTACAATCTCATATACATAATATAAGAAGTTTCTTTAACGAGTTCGGTCAACTACAATGGTTGTTTGGTACACTTAATGCCGATGATGGTAATGGATATGGTATCACAATAAAAATTCTAGAATCAAACCAACAAAATATCAGAATGTGCGAAGGAACTTCTGTACTTAAGTGAAGTGGTATATGAACTGCCCATGCAAAGAGTAAGAATTAACCCAAATATTGACAACAAAGTACTATGTGTCTAATAAAAGCTGGTGCTTTCAATAAACGCAGTAAACACAGACGTCAGATAACAGAGAAAGTTAAAGATGGATTTCTGAACATAAACTGTCATAATATTGACAATGAACAAATTGCAGATATTCTTACAGTGTAGTGTCAAATTTTATATATACCGAAATAATGTCGAAACGACAAAAATATTTTGCATTAAAACATGAAATTATGAAATTAATAGAGATCCTTATTCAAATATATGATTTGATCTACAAAGTGGCTTGAAATGTTTCAATATGTTTCAATAAACCTTCATGACAAAATGAAAAATGCCATCTTTTGAACTTTTAAAAAATCTAACTGTATTATGCGTTTGAATTCTGATAATATACTTTTTTCGAATTATATAGGTAAACTGAATTAAATGAAATTTTTCATCATCTTTATAAAGCTCTAGGTATCACAAGATATATGATTTCACCAATGATTTTTCAATAACATAAGAAACAATCCAATCTTCCGAGACTGAGCACCATAGCAGATTATTAATGTGATAGAAAACGTAAAATTCTTGATTAAATTCTAAAAAAATACAATGAAATATATAGGTGTTATGGCAGATTATTTCAAACCGTTAATTTATTCAGATAAAGAAGAAGTAAACGAACCATTGGAGAAACCAGTAGCTAATGATAACATAAAACGAAATAGTCAAGTATTTGGTATGGGAGACTTTGATTATGGAAGCTCTTCAGCGGTACCAGTTAATGTAAAAAACGAAGGCGAGGAATTCGAACAATCTTTTCGTAATAATTGAGAGTGAACGAGCTGCTAGCTTCGAAGAGGTATTTCATATATTTAAGTTACTATCCTAAAATATTATAATTAAACAAATTGTGTAGTTTGGTGTTCCATATAGTTGCACTAGGTTTTTGAAAAGCTCTAGGTGAAGAGGATGAGTTCTGGTAACCATTGAAGTCACTCATTTGTATTCATAACTAAGTAAATTACAAAATCGTAATTAAGAACATTATTAAGCAGACAGAAAGATGAGTAGGCAGAAAGATGAGAAGAATTAAGGGAACTTGAGTAGTGGAAGAGAGTACTCTCTTCTGGTTAACTCCAGAAAAAAGTATGAACTGCTTTAAAGTTGAGATTAGAAAAAGTGTATTCTTGTCTGATGTATGGAAAGTTGCAAGGAAGACAATGAAACAAACTTGGGTTCGGACAACGAGAGGTCTCTTCAAGAACGTCACGGTGATTATCCTTCGCTACTCAACCACAAACAAATGATAGAATGATAGAAAGGTTAGAAAGGATAGAAAGGTTAACTGGTACTTGTTTCTCACCATATTATTACTATTACACACAAGTTTGCAATATCTAGTTTTAATATAAAAAGCTCTATAAATTTAATTATTGCATGAATTTGTGATGGAAATAATTGCTTTTTTTGTAGAGTAGGCATGTGAATGAAATTTGTAGTCGAAATTGAATAATCTCAGTTTATTATTACATTATAAATAATAATAAACATTATTCGAGAATAATTGAGTAAACCCATCAAAAATAATATGGTGAACCTTGCCTTTTTTATCCATACAAAAAAAAACTTGACAAATTCCTATGTTCAACAAACCCTCTAGAGAACTTTCAATGAAGTTCTCAATACATCGTTTACATAAATTGCCTTTTTCAAGAAATTTTCAAAATGTTCGTTCCATAGGTGCTTGTTTAATCATATATAAAGATTTCTCCAATTTACAATCTTTGTCATCTTGCCTCTCATAATCTTTAAGTATCTGCATGTAAATTTCTTCATTTATTATACCATACGAGAAAACTGTCTTTATGTCAAATGTCTATTTCATATTGCTTGACTGGGTACAGACACACGAAGGCGGTTCACCTGGAAGTTGAGCACTAATTCTTTCCTTGAAACTACCTACAACGGTTTATTGTTCGCAGAGGAAAGCCTTCCCACATTTATAGCGACAATAGCAGCAACTTTGTTGGAGCTAACACCTTACCCGAGTTGTCATTGTTTCTTCAGCGTAACGAAACTTCATTGATCGATAAGATCGGTAATTGCACATGACATCAAATACCATTTTATTCCCATCATCGAGGAGGGGTCTGGGAAGCAGGGTCAAGTCAGCAAAACATCACCTTAGTAGAGTTTTAGTTAAAACTATTTTGACTTTTGAGAGTTTCTATACTGTTACAGTTCAAATTGAGAGTATATTAAATTCTAGGCCGGTTTGAACCGATCCTAATGATTTGGAGGTGTTAACACCTGCTTATTTCCTGAATTAGACTTTCGCATTTGCAACAGTTAGAGTTACTAAAATAGCATTTTTGGTCTAGGTGGTCAAAGAAGCATCTATCTCAAATTCAACAACGTTCCAAGTGGAAAACTCCACAAGGACAAATCGCGATGATTATGTTCCTCATTATAAGTGGCATCTCGGACGTATCGTAAAGGTTCATCCCAGCAAAGATAAAATCATCCGCGTTGTGTCAGTTAAAAACAAACTAGATGTTATAAAGCGTTTCATAGTGAAAGTGTGTCCACTTCATTTGTGCAATGAATGATTATTCATTCAATAAGGAAGTTTCCTCTATTTCGTTTCAGCTCTGTTAGTTTCAAGCCTTTGTTTATAATTCTGGTCTTTGATCCCATGTATTAGTTATAAGATAAGTATTGAAAGTTATGACTTCCTTTCAATGTCGGGGGGTATGTTCTGAGTATTTCCCTAAAACTCAATAACTTTTAGTAGAGGTCAGCCAGATCTGGCAACGATGCAAGCGTGGCAAAGCAGAATACAGCCCATACTCACCGTGCATTAGCTTACAGACAAGCAGAGTTTAAAATTTGCGTTGAAAACGGTGAGAAGCCAGATTCGTTTTTCAGTTTGTATAGTAAACTTGTGACAATTTTATGCTTTGTACAATTCTAATATTTGGTAACATATAGTGAATCAGTCCACTTACTAACAGACGCCACATTGTTTAATGTTTTTAAAATGTGTTTCATCATAACAGTTTCAAAATCTACTCAAATAATTAATTCTGATACTAATATCAGGCCTTGTATTCTAGCTTATATGTAGTGAAGTACCACTCAAATTACTATACTTTATATTTTACAAATATCAGACATCTGAATTTTTGAATTTACTTCCATTATTAAAAAACCGGAAAAGAAATTGGGAAATGGGATAAGGCGGATGATTTGGGTATTTCATATGGGTATAAAGAAGTTGGGTACCGAAAGCTTTCAAATAATAGAGTAATAGTTGTAATTGCTAGACGTATTATCGAATAGAATATAAAAAGCATAGGTTTGAAGATAAATGGATTTGAATATGATGATGGAAACAATGATGAAACAATTAAGAATGGAACCACTAGATAGTGCGAATATTCATATGAATCAGTTAGTGAATCAATCTATGCTATCAAAAAGTCCCCCTCGTACATTTGAGGAGGAGTTAGACTCAACGAAAAACAATTTTTAAAGAAGACCTGAAATAATGATACTTATAAACATAGATTGGTTATAAGTATTTCCACAAACTGACGAAAATGAGGATATTCATTCACCTGTAGCGACTGGATGAACTCTAAAAATCTTATATTATTGTCAAATGGGCCTATGTATTGAACAAATGGATGTAGACTAAGCTGGAATTTTTGGAACCGTGTGGCCTCTACAATCATATTATCGCCTAAATAAACGTCAATAGACTCTATAGGCTCTTTTAATACATTGAAAGTTCTTGGTATTAGTGCTTTGATGAATTCTTAGTGAGTATTGATTCTGAGAGATGTAATATTGACTCTTGTTCATATGTACTGGAGGATATACCATCCAACTTATGTTGGATGGTATATTATTCTGTAGCGATAACTATTCAAAGAAAATTAAAATATTGTGATCTGCAAAATTTAAGATGAAAAAACTTGGTAATATCAAAGAAGTACCTTAAAATTACCATAAATTTTAATGTGTCTCGTAAGAGAGCAAGGCCTCGACGGACAAACCTTCGTTATCATTATTTGACATTATAAGTCTCCGACACAGCTAAGAATGACTCCTGACTATCAAGTTCCGATTGTGGTTACTTGGGTAGTTAAATGGTAGTGAAGGTGTACAAAATAGTACCTTTAATTCTTTGAAGTATCAACAATTTTTTTTATATGTAGAAAAGACGTTATTCATTGCCAGACACTTTTTACAGTTGCTACCCTCTGCTAGACACCCCTAAACTGCGATAAATCATAATTATACTTTCGATATATTATAAAAGCTGAATTTTATATATGTTACTTGGGGACCTATAAAAAAAATAACCTGAAATATAAAGTCATTATTTTACCTGATGATTTCACAGATAGTGGTTATCACCAGGAATGTTATAAAGCATTTACAGGACTCATGGAAAAATATTTAACTTCTGAACATAAAAATAAATTTGACAGAAAAAGTGAGATACAAAAATCAGCCAGTATACCTACGGATAATAGCTCTTCAACTTTAGACCAGTTGACCACAGATCTATCTTATATAAAGTCTTCAACAACAGAATCTTCAACAATATCCCATTCAAGTTTGATTTCTGAATCATTACAATCACAACCTACAGGAAATAGTCATTTACAGAATTTAGAAGTCCAATCTACAGCTTCTCAAGAAGATACTTATATGTTTGAACCAAATGTTAGTGAAGATAATAACTATCAAAGTGTTTTTGTATTTTGTAACAATAAACTTAGAAAATTATGTTCAAAAAAGCTTCCACTCCATCAAGCTGATATCAACCAATTTAAATCTAGTGTACTACCTAACATTGAGAGTCAAGAAAAGTATGCAGAATTATTCAATAAATTGGAAAATTTGCAATACGTGACGTTCCTATGTGGGTTGTATTCAATAGTCAAATTTATAACGATGATAGTACAAAACAACTCATTTTTCATCTAATTCCAATCAATGCAATAACAAGTAGTATATTCAATTTTTCTAAGAATTAGGAGAAAAATAAATGGCACTGAGGTAATTGGGTAAGATAAAATCTCTGAAATGTATATATTGGAATTGAGTGAGATATCCTGCATGCGTTCCAATAAATCTCTTTGGATTTTAATTTCTTGCATTTCACTACCTACTTACTTTTTTATTTTTCTCCTAATTCTTAGAAAAATTTTCAATTGATATTCTCTTTATAGCTTTATCAAATCTGTTGATATCAGATGAACATTCAGAAACAAATGTTTCACGATGATAATCTCCATTTTCCTCAATATTTGGAAGGATTTTCCAGATGAAATATTCATCAATTGGTGTTCCGGCATTTCTTAACTGAAGGGATTAATAAATCGATGGTAGCGATAAATTAATTGAACTCTTGATATTTTTTCGGATATTTAAGTATACTGAAACATCTTGATGGGTTTGTACTCCTAGTTTCAGATAAACTTCACTAATTATCATAGACCAAACATCATGATCACGTGAAGAAATTGAATTAGTAAAGTATATAACACCTGTGTGCCTCCCAGCAGCATCTACATTTATAGTTTGCTCTAATATCAAGTCAATCGATGGTCTGGAAAATGGTTTGGTGGTCCGTTTAATACCAAAGCAATCTTGCCTAAATTCTTCGTATAAGTCAGAATGACTTTCTGCAACTTTTGCCAAATTGTTATAATTTTTCACAGTCACCGTGCATAATTTTGTCAATTGTCATCTGTTAATTGAGTCTTATCATGATGAAAAAATGATTTGATTGAAAATTCAGAATCTCCAATCCTAATGCTACTAAAGGATGCAACTTTTTGCAGCGGTTAAAATGCTGTGCTAACCCACAGTCGCAAATTACTTCACCGAACGCCTCCAAATAAGTTATCATAATTTGAAAGGGTCCTAAATGTATGAATAAATTATCAAATTTAGGATTCTTACTAGCTTGTATTTGCAACGCTACTTTTGCTATCGCAAATTCGTAGGTCACCTGAATATTAAGTTGATGTGAATCTTCAGCATTTTTTTTACTCTGTTCTGTACTCTGTTTAGTCTGTTTCTAGTACTATAGATATACTACTTGTTATTGCATTGATTGGAATTAGATGAAAAATGAGTTCTTCGGACATCTCAGATTCTTCGGTTGTATTGACCTCGATATTCTGGTATATAATCCCTACGGTGTCATGTAGGGATGTCTTTTCCGCTCGTTGTTTCCACAAAACGATCGAAACTATGATATACCACACCATTAAAAAGTTCAGGATTTTTTTTATCGTTTTTGACATGAACTGAATTGTTCAGAAGAAGTATACGTTGTTTATTTTTCTACTTCCTCAACGCTCTGATAGCTTGTGCATTGCCAATATCGATTGATGATATTAATAATTTTTCTACTGACTGTCAAGCTCTTTAAAGTCGTACCTTTGCTTTGCACATCATGTTGGGTATGATCAACATCCACCTAGAAAGGTAAAGTAAGAGTCTAGCAATTGTATTCCTTGTAAATAATTGGGTGCTATCATTTTTTCATTACAAATAGTAGATACTAGAAAATAAATCAGCATGAAGCTCATGTGGATAGATTAATAAACCTCAGCGTCCTATTTAATTGTCTTCCTCGATGATGTCATTTATTTAATCATAATCTGATGTGATGTTGCCTATGAATTTTATTGGATAAATTTTTAGGAGAGGATATTTTATTTTTGAAATTAACACTATACATTGTGTAATATTTTTGGATTTTCCAATTTATTGAATAATTCTGCATACTCTTCTTGACTCTCAATTTTGCTATCAGCTTGATGGAGTGGAAGCTTTTTTGAACATAATTTTTAATGTTTCTTGTTACAAAATACAAAAACACTTTGATAGTTATTATCTTCACTAACATTTGGTTCAAACATATAAGTATCTTCTTGAGAAGCTGTAGATTGGACTTCTAAATTCTGTAAATGACTATTTCCTGTAGGTTGTGATTGTAATGATTCAGAAATCAAACTTGAATGGGATATTGTTGAAGATTCTGTTGTTGAAGACTTTATATAAGATAGATCTGTGGTCAACTGGTCTAAAGTTGAAGAGCTATTATCCGTAGGTATACTGGCTGATTTTTGTATCTCACTTTTTCTGTCAAATTTATTTTTATGTTCAGAAGTTAAATATTTTTCCATGAGTCCTGTAAATGCTTTATAACATTCCTGGTGATAACCACTATCTGTGAAATCATCAGGTAAAATAATGACTTTATATTTCAGGTTATTTTCTTTATAGGTCCCCAAGTAACATATATAAAATTCAGCTTTTATAATATATCGAAAGTATAATTATGATTTATCGCAGTTTAGGGGTGTCTATCAGAGGGTAGCAACTGTAAAAAGTGTCTGGCAATGAATAACGTCTTTTCTACATATAAAAAAAATTGTTGATACTTCAAAGAATTAAAGGTACTATTTTGTACACCTTCACTACCATTTAACTACCCAAGTAACCACAATCGGAACCTGATAGTCAGGAGTCATTCTTAGCTGTGTCGGAGACTTATAATGTCAAATAATGATAACGAAGGTTTGTCCGTCGTGGCCTTGCTCGATTACGAGACACATTAAAATTTATGGTAATTTTAAGGTACTTCTTTGATATTACCAAGTTTTTTCATCTTAAATTTTGCAGATCACAATATTTTAATTTTCTTTGAATAGTTATCGCTACAGAATAATATACCATCCAACATAAGTTGGATGGTATATCCTCCAGTACATATGAACAAGAGTCAATATTACATCTCTCAGAATCAATACTCACTAAGAATTCATCAAAGCACTAATACCAAGAACTTTCAATGTATTAAAAGAGCCTATAGAGTCTATTGACGTTTATTTAGGCGATAATATGATTGTAGAGGCCACACGGTTCCAAAAATTCCAGCTTAGTCTACATCCATTTGTTCAATACATAGGCCCATTTGACAATAATATAAGATTTTTAGAGTTCATCCAGTCGCTACAGGTGAATGAATATCCTCATTTTCGTCAGTTTGTGGAAATACTTATAACCAATCTATGTTTATAAGTATCATTATTTCAGGTCTTCTTTAAAAATTGTTTTTCGTTGAGTCTAACTCCTCCTCAAATGTACGAGGGGGACTTTTTGATAGCATAGATTGATTCACTAACTGATTCATATGAATATTCGCACTATCTAGTGGTTCCATTCTTAATTGTTTCATCATTGTTTCCATCATCATATTCAAATCCATTTATCTTCAAACCTATGCTTTTTATATTCTATTCGATAATACGTCTAGCAATTACAACTATTACTCTATTATTTGAAAGCTTTCGGTACCCAACTTCTCTATACCCATATGAAATACCCAAATCATCCGCCTTATCCCATTTCCCAATTTCTTTTCCGGTTTTTTAATAATGGAAGTAAATTCAAAAATTCAGATGTCTGATATTTGTAAAATATAAAGTATAGTAATTTGAGTGGTACTTCACTACATATAAGCTAGAATACAAGGCCTGATATTAGTATCAGAATTAATTATTTGAGTAGATTTTGAAACTGTTATGATGAAACACATTTTAAAAACGTTAAACAATGTGGCGTCTGTTAGTAAGTGGACTGATTCACTATATGTTACCAAATATTAGAATTGTACAAAGCATAAAATTGTCACAAGTTTACTATACAAACTGAAAAACGAATCTGGCTTCTCACCGTTTTCAACGCAAATTTTAAACTCTGCTTGTCTGTAAGCTAATGCACGGTGAGTATGGGCTGTATTCTGCTTTGCCACGCTTGCATCGTTGCCAGATCTGGCTGACCTCTACTAAAAGTTATTGAGTTTTAGGGAAATACTCAGAACATACCCCCCGACATTGAAAGGAAGTCATAACTTTCAATACTTATCTTATAACTAATACATGGGATCAAAGACCAGAATTATAAACAAAGGCTTGAAACTAACAGAGCTGAAACGAAATAGAGGAAACTTCCTTATTGAATGAATAATCATTCATTGCACAAATGAAGTGGACACACTTTCACTATGAAACGCTTTATAACATCTAGTTTGTTTTTAACTGACACAACGCGGATGATTTTATCTTTGCTGGGATGAACCTTTACGATACGTCCGAGATGCCACTTATAATGAGGAACATAATCATCGCGATTTGTCCTTGTGGAGTTTTCCACTTGGAACGTTGTTGAATTTGAGATAGATGCTTCTTTGACCACCTAGACCAAAAATGCTATTTTAGTAACTCTAACTGTTGCAAATGCGAAAGTCTAATTCAGGAAATAAGCAGGTGTTAACACCTCCAAATCATTAGGATCGGTTCAAACCGGCCTAGAATTTAATATACTCTCAATTTGAACTGTAACAGTATAGAAACTCTCAAAAGTCAAAATAGTTTTAACTAAAACTCTACTAAGGTGATGTTTTGCTGACTTGACCCTGCTTCCCAGACCCCTCCTCGATGATGGGAATAAAATGGTATTTGATGTCATGTGCAATTACCGATCTTATCGATCAATGAAGTTTCGTTACGCTGAAGAAACAATGACAACTCGGGTAAGGTGTTAGCTCCAACAAAGTTGCTGCTATTGTCGCTATAAATGTGGGAAGGCTTTCCTCTGCGAACAATAAACCGTTGTAGGTAGTTTCAAGGAAAGAATTAGTGCTCAACTTCCAGGTGAACCGCCTTCGTGTGTCTGTACCCAGTCAAGCAATATGAAATAGACATTTGACATAAAGACAGTTTTCTCGTATGGTATAATAAATGAAGAAATTTACATGCAGATACTTAAAGATTATGAGAGGCAAGATGACAAAGATTGTAAATTGGAGAAATCTTTATATATGATTAAACAAGCACCTATGGAACGAACATTTTGAAAATTTCTTGAAAAAGGCAATTTATGTAAACGATGTATTGAGAACTTCATTGAAAGTTCTCTAGAGAGTTTGTTGAACATAGGAATTTGTCAAGTTTTTTTTTGTATGGATGAAAAAGGCAAGGTTCACCATATTATTTTTGATGGGTTTACTCAATTATTCGGTACCTAACTTCTCTATACCCAAATGAAATACCCAAATCATCCGCCTTATCCCATTTCCCAATTTCTTTTCCGGTTTTTTAATAATGGAGGAATGAGGAATAATAATCATCGCGATTTGTTCTTGTGGAGTTTTCCACTTGGAACGTTGTTGAATTTGAGATAGATGCTTCTTTGACCACCTAGACCAAAAATGCTATTTTAGTAACTCTAACTGTTGAAAATGCGAAAGTCTAAATCAGGAAATAAGCAGGTGTTAACACCTCCAAATCATTAGGATCGGTTCAAACCGGCCTAGAATTTAATATACTCTCAATTTGAACTGCAACAAAGTTGCTGCTATTGTCGCTATAAATGTGGGAAGGCTTTCCTCTGCGAACAATAAACCGTTGTAGGTAGTTTCAAGGAAAGAATTAGTGCTCAACTTCCAGGTGAACCGCCTTCGTGTGTCTGTACCCAGTCAAGCAATATGAAATAGACATTTGACATAAAGACAGTTTTCTCGTATGGTATAATAAATGAAGAAATTTACATGCAGATACTTAAAGATTATGAGAGGCAAGATGACAAAGATTGTAAATTGGAGAAATCTTTATATATGATTAAACAAGCACCTATGGAACGAACATTTTGAAAATTTCTTGAAAAAGGCAATTTATGTAAACGATGTATTGAGAACTTCATTGAAAGTTCTCTAGAGGGTTTGTTGAACATAGGAATTTGTCAAGTTTTTTTTTGTATGGATAAAAAAGGCAAGGTTCACCATATTATTTTTGATGGGTTTACTCAATTATTCGGTACCTAACTTCTCTATACCCAAATGAAATACCCAAATCATCCGCCTTATCCCATTTCCCAATTTCTTTTCCGGTTTTTTAATAATGGAGGAATGAGGAATAATAATCATCGCGATTTGTTCTTGTGGAGTTTTCCACTTGGAACGTTGTTGAATTTGAGATAGATGCTTCTTTGACCACCTAGACCAAAAATGCTATTTTAGTAACTCTAACTGTTGAAAATGCGAAAGTCTAAATCAGGAAATAAGCAGGTGTTAACACCTCCAAATCATTAGGATCGGTTCAAACCGGCCTAGAATTTAATATACTCTCAATTTGAACTGCAACAAAGTTGCTGCTATTGTCGCTATAAATGTGGGAAGGCTTTCCTCTGCGAACAATAAACCGTTGTAGGTAGTTTCAAGGAAAGAATTAGTGCTCAACTTCCAGGTGAACCGCCTTCGTGTGTCTGTACCCAGTCAAGCAATATGAAATAGACATTTGACATAAAGACAGTTTTCTCGTATGGTATAATAAATGAAGAAATTTACATGCAGATACTTAAAGATTATGAGAGGCAAGATGACAAAGATTGTAAATTGGAGAAATCTTTATATATGATTAAACAAGCACCTATGGAACGAACATTTTGAAAATTTCTTGAAAAAGGCAATTTATGTAAACGATGTATTGAGAACTTCATTGAAAGTTCTCTAGAGGGTTTGTTGAACATAGGAATTTGTCAAGTTTTTTTTTGTATGGATAAAAAAGGCAAGGTTCACCATATTATTTTTGATGGGTTTACTCAATTATTCGGTACCTAACTTCTCTATACCCAAATGAAATACCCAAATCATCCGCCTTATCCCATTTCCCAATTTCTTTTCCGGTTTTTTAATAATGGAGGAATGAGGAATAATAATCATCGCGATTTGTTCTTGTGGAGTTTTCCACTTGGAACGTTGTTGAATTTGAGATAGATGCTTCTTTGACCACCTAGACCAAAAATGCTATTTTAGTAACTCTAACTGTTGAAAATGCGAAAGTCTAAATCAGGAAATAAGCAGGTGTTAACACCTCCAAATCATTAGGATCGGTTCAAACCGGCCTAGAATTTAATATACTCTCAATTTGAACTGCAACAAAGTTGCTGCTATTGTCGCTATAAATGTGGGAAGGCTTTCCTCTGCGAACAATAAACCGTTGTAGGCAGTTTCTAGGAAAGATTCAGTGCTCAACGAGGACACAACTTCCAGGTGAACCGCCTTCGTGTGTCTGTACCCAGTCAAGCAATATGAAATAGACATTTGACATAAAGACAGCTTTCTCGTAATAAATGAAGAAATTTACATGCAGATACTTAAAGGTTGTGAGAGGCAGGATGACAAAGATTATAAATTGGAGAAATCTTTATATATGATTAAACAAGCACCTTTGGAACGAACATTTTGAAAATTTCTTGAAAAAGGCAATTTATGTAAACGATGTATTGAGAACTTCATTGAAAGTTCTCTAGAGGGTTTGTTGAACATAGGAATTTGTCAAGTTTTTTTTTGTATGGATAAAAAAGGCAAGGTTCACCATATTATTTTTGATGGGTTTACTCAATTATTCTCGAATAATGTTTATTATTATTTATAATGTAATAATAAACTGAGATTATTCAAATCACAAATTCATGCAATAATTAAATTTATAGTGCTGATACTGATATTGCAGTTATAATGCTTGGTAACACGCATCACTTTAAAAGGGCTTCGGTTGTTCGGATGCTTACGGGTTCAGACATTAATTATAGACAGATAATTTTTACATATGTGAACCCAAGGAAATTACATGCCGAGCTGGGACATCTGATTTGTCAAAGCTTACCTGGATTTCAATCCGTTCTTTAGATAAGGAAAATTGAAAACATACAAAACATTGAAAAAAAAAACCAAATAACCAGGAAGCTTTCAAGAATTTCGGTAATAGCGAACTAATTGAAAATTTAGATGATCGATAAACATCTTTAATATTATTCAGAGATTGATTCATATGCAATGTTTAGAATGTAATTCGTGTTGTGTATATATATATATATATAAACGTATACAGTCTCCGATGTAAAAGAAGCTTTTAACAAAAGAAGTTGCGAAATATTGACGCTAGTCTACCACCTTGTAAAAGCGAGCTACTGCAGCAATTTCTGGGAACAAATTATTTATGTGTACCATTTGGAATAATGCTCATCTGAAAAATCTCCCTCTTACATTGAGAATCATAAAGTCCATTCTGGAATAAGGCCTAAAATGAATAAATTGATTGTTCAAATTGAAAATGAGATTTGGAAATTAATCAAAAATGTAGATAATAATAAAATTTTGAATGTAAAATGGATATATTATAATGATACTTATAAAGATTGGTTATAAGAGTCTACCTTCAATTTCTCTTTTTATTGTATTATTTTTTGCAACTTTGCGCACACTTATTAAATTTGACTCCAAATCTCAAACATAGAACACATTTCTCATATTGACTAAATGTTTTTGACCAGATGTATTAAAAAACTTTTAACATTACCGTAAGTTTTATGGCCTTTAAAATCCCATTATCGCCCAAATCAACGTTTAATGGCTCTTTCAATACCGTACATTTATCAAAAATTTTATTAATTATTAATTATGTGCAACCACTATCTGAACTCCATCGCATTCCATTACATTCACATCCTTTAATTCAACATTATGAGCCTCGAGGTGCGCTTCACCGATAGTAAATACGTTCGATTTTCTTTCAAGATTTTCGTCTTTTTTATTTTTGATCACTGTCATTTGAATTTTATTTTTAACGTAATCGGCTGTTTCATCTTCTTCTTTTTATGTGTTGGTTAAATCACAGATATAACTATATGAATCGGGCAGATTGTACAACATATTATTATGAACAAGTCCGCGTTAGGATCCCGGAGCCAGTCCTGTCCGATTATAGTGGAATTATTTATTTATTTGTTTTGTTTCTCAATTTTCTGGAAATTTTGAGAACCTAGTTTAAATATATAAACGACTCCTTTTAGGGCAGTGAATTAGTTTGTAATGAATAGTATCAGAACGAAATAAAAAGTAACAAAAGAATTTAAATAAATTGATAATTTAAGAAACAGTGTAAATTCACCTCTCGAATAGGAAGAGTGGGAATAAATAAAAAAACATTACGTTGGTGTTGGATGAGGATTAGGCAATAAATGCCTGGATGCTCAAATATACCATTTTATTCTCTGGTGCTGATGGGTAAGCAAATCAATCAGCACCAGAGAATAAAATGGTATATTAGAGCATCCAGGCATTTATTGATGGCTTTGCGTGATCATGATATGCAGAGTACGCTTAAGCGTATATTAACTCATCCGAAAACCTTAGTAGATGCCATGACTGCTGCTCTTGAATAGGAAGCAACCACGATGCCTTCATATAACAAGGTTTCAATCATACAAGAAGAAGGTGACGAGAATAAATTGGATCAGATTGTCAACTTTTAGTAGGTATGGTTACAAGAAGCCGAGAAAGAGCAAACGTAGGAATTGTGGTAAGCCGGAATAAGCACACAGATCGTGTAAGCGTCCCGGGACTCCCACAAAAAACAAATTCCAGTCACGGGAAAAAACCGATTCAGGATCGTAACCTTGACACCTACTGGTCACCGAAAAGCCAACCCTTGTGTGGATAACCGTACCGAGCAGATTGGGGCTGGCTCATTAAAGCCAAATCTAAGGAAACCGTTTTAAGAGCTACAGTGGCCAATGAAGAATGGTCACCGGCAAAAATATAAGAATAATTGACCTCACATAAAAATGATTCATTCGGCAATGAAAGGAAGAAAATCGGTAACCTACCTGGCAAAAAGTTTCAAGATTTTCACCGGCACTAAGAGCATATTGGGCACAGTGAGACTACCTTGTCCTGGAAGAGAGCCTTTTTAAAAGAAATTTTGAAAACCACCATGATGGTTCCGAGAAGAGAAGACAGCTAGTAATATCAGAAACGAGAGTAGCCAAGGTACTGGAGAAGTTAGACAGTTCATCGGGAGGGTAATCTGGGAATGAAGAAAACCCTCTGTTAAAGGTTGTTTTTTGGGATGAACAGCTCCGAAGATGTGAAGGACTGGTTCAAGAAAGGTATGACTTGTGCTATTAGTATTGGACCCTTTCGTAAGTATAAGGCACCCATAAAACTGTATAACATTGGAGGTCCTTTCGAAGGGATTGCTTATATCGTTGGACCATTTGCGAGAGCAGAAAGTGGTATTAAATATATTCAAATCGGACTATTTTACAAAGGGGGTAGAAATTTATGCCATTTCAAATCAAGAGGCCATAACTGTCGCGGAAATATTGGTGAACGAATTTATCAGCCGATATGGTGTGTCCTTGGAAGTCCACAGCGATCAAGTAAGAAACTTCGAGAGCCATATATTCCAGGAAATCACGACTTCCTTGAACGACCATTTCTTTTATTACTCTGAGTGCTTCCCCTCCTGTGCGAACGGTGGGGTCATTTTGGCTACCGCTCGTAATATAGCTGGTTAAGACTTCTTTACAATATATATATATATATATATATATATATATATATATATATATATATATATATATATATATATATATATATATATATATATGTATATATATAGAAATGTGAAAGGTCCCCGACACTGCCACACGACCAGCGGATTCTAAAGTGCAATAAACAATATTCACATAGTCAGCGGATTCCAAAATACGTATCAAATAAATATAAGTTCATTGCATTAAATTAGGTTCATTCATTGTTTTGTTACTGTTCATTGTTAAAATATTGATTTGTCTGTAAAGTTATTTTCTGTAGAAATTATAAGTCGTTTATTGTAAATAAAAGTACTTTTTAAAAAAGTTAAAAGTGTCTCAAAGAACATTTCTATATACATATATATATATATATATATATATATATATATATATATATATATATATATATATATATATATGGCAAGTTGAGTAAGTTGAGTAAGGGTTTCGTTTTGCTGCATGACAATGCCCGTCCACATGTGACTAATCGGACCAAAGATCTCATCAAATCTTTTAAATGGGAAACTCTAGATCATCCTCCCTTCAGCCCTGATCTGGCGCCCAGCGACTACCATTTGTTCCTGCACTTGAAGAAACACCTAGGCGGTCAGCGTCTTCAAGACGATAACGAAGTCAAAACAGTTGTGATACAATGGTTAACAAGTCAGGCGGCAGAATTTTATGAGGAGGGTATTCAAAAACTGGTGCCACGTTAAGACAAGTGCCTCCATATTCACGGAAATTATGTAGAAAAGTAGATTAAGGTACAGGCTTTCTTGTAAAAATAAAATTATTGCGATATATTTGCACTTCTTTTTTTAATTCCAAAACGGTACTTACTTAAAAAATATCCCAGTAAAATATAATCACATTATCATGGACTTTAGTAGTTGTTAGTATAAAAACAATTGTCACTCTTGAATATATATATTAAATTTTTCATGACTGCATGGATTTTTATCACTAGATTTTTCAGAAGCATTTCAAGTAGATTGCTTTGACAAAAACGAATCACAAAACATTGATTTAAGTAATATTGACTCAGACAATATACCATTAGATCATGATAAAATTAGAACTGATCACATGAACAAAGAAGAAAAGGAAGAAATATTAAGACTTAGTTTTGAATATAGCGATATATATTATGAAGAATGCGAACCACTATCATTTACAAATAAAATTGAACATAATAGGTACAACAGACAAAATACCAGTATATTCAAAAACTTTCTTTCTTTCTTACATAAGTAAGAAGTTGCTAATCAAATTCAAAAAATACTAAATTTTAATATTATAAGGCCTTTAAATTCACCCTGGTCTCTCCATATTTGGGTAGTTAGCAAAAAATTAGATGCCAATGATCAACAAAAGTGGAGAGTGGTCATCGACTATACGAAATCAAATGAGAACATTATAGAAGATTGATATATAACAAATATTACAGAAATACTTTTTTACGATTGACTCAGATAGTGGCTTCCATCAAATGAATTTGGAAAAAAGGATATCGAGAAAACAGCATTTTACCCTGATAATGGCCACTGGGAGCTCCCGCGCATGCCTTTTCGATTGAAAAATGCGCCAAAAACGTTCCAACGTGTGGCCGATAATATACTTAGAAGTATACAAAATGAGATGTGTCTCGTATACATAGACGATATTATTGTATCTTCAACCTCCAACCAACGTGTGGCCGATAATATACTTAGAAGTATACAAAATGAGATGTGTCTCGTATACATAGACGATATTATTGTATCTTCAACCTCCTTACAAGAACATCTGGAGCGCCTAAGACGGTTTCCCAGAGACTCAGAGAAACAAACTTTGGAGTTCAGTTGGATGAATCTAAGTTTTTAAGAAAAGAAGTTGCTTATATAGGCCACGTAGTTAAATCGGACAGAGTTAAGCCGAACCCCGAAAAAAATCAAGCAATACTTGACTATCCAATTTCTAAAGCATCCAAGCAACTCAAAGGACTCTTGGGATTGCTTGGATACTGCCAAACCAAAGGAAGCTATTTTATTGGGCCACAAATAAGAAAATTTCAGACGATGACAATTTTGCAAAAAAGCTCAACAGACATGAACTTAGATCATGGAAGGCATTTGTTAGTATAGTGTAATGTAGATAAACTTCTGGACGCCCACAAATCCCTTGGTGCTCGGATGTCATTGAAAATTCATTTTCTCCATTCCTATCTTACATTTTTCCCAAAAATTTGAGAGCTGGCAGTGATGAGCGGGATGAAAGGTTCTACTAAGATATTAGAACAATGAAAATTCGGTAGGACGATGAGATTCGGCCATGATGGGTGATTATTGTTGATTTTTGAAAAGAGAAAGTGCAGCCCCCCATAAAAGGAAAAGTAGAGCTAATCTATATTTAAAGTGATTTTTTTAAGTTTTTGTTTTTAATAAATGTGAGGCATGTTTATTAGATGAAAACTATGAATATTGTCAATAAATACGGTTTAAAAAACGCGATATTTTTTTAATGAATATTAAATATTTTATCATTGAATATGGTTCTATATATGATACTTTACATTACAATTATTTTGTTCATATTTTCGTATTTGTATAGGTTCATCTTATCACAATATGCTATTCATTCTTGTGTTATTACAAAATATTTTTTTGTCGACCTGTGTTATTTGCGATAACGGCATGGAATTTGATAATACAGTAATTACAGAACTCCAAGGATTACATAAAACTGAAATTCAGTTCTGATTCCATGATCATCCATATTGCGATCAATAAACTTTTAATCAATAAAGAATGTTCTAATCATTGTATGTGAATATCGATGCTGATTTATAAAATCAAAAAGATAGCCGTTTTAACATGATGAGTGAAAATCGAGAAAGTCCTGGAATATTTGAATCAAATCAAATGATTTTTATGAAAAAGAAAAAGAGATAGAAAAACGCGAACAAATTTCATAAGCCGGTTAGTAAGTATTGCATCAGTTATGCCAAGCGCAAAGTAGACGCAACGGTAAAACACGGAAAATTTCACATGAGTAACGTAAAACGACAATTAAAAAGAATATATTTATTTGACACGTGATTATCATTTCAGGTTACCCAAAGAAATAATTACACTTAGAAACCTCTAAAATAACTCTGGTCTACTACCTGTGAAACTTGGCATCACAAAAATAACCTAATACTATATCTCAATATTTTATTGTTGTTATACATCCCAAATTTTTATAATTTCAAAATGTAAAAAATATGCAAATACATATTTTTGACATTGCAATGAGAAAAAGAAATTGTGACTAACCACAAACATCTCTTAGAAGTTGCGGTAAGAAAAATAGACACAAAATTAACAGAATTACTACCTCATGAAAATGGAACCAAACGAGAGTTAATCAATGGTCTTGGTTCAATTCTCAAAACTATTAGCGGAAACTTAGACTGTAATGACGAAGAACGATACGATACCCTTATTAGACAACTTCAACAAAACCAAAATCAATTAGGTGATCAAAATAAAAACTTCGTAGCAATATCTCTCCATAGATAAATTTAATAAGGGTATTCAACAAATAAACCATAATCAATTTATATTAAAACGCAAATTTAAAACAATCGACTCATATAAAGGAATCTAGTTTTGAGACCAATAAATCTTGCACTACATAAGGAATATAACAGGATTACATATATTTTACATGTACCTGTAACATATCCTATTGATTTCGAGCTGTATCATATGTATCCCATATCAATTCAGAATGAGAGCCAGGAAGGCGTAATATTAGTTAGACAAGAATATAGGTGCCAAGTAAACCTACAACAAGTTAATGCCAACATTCGTTGCGAAGTTCAATTTCTAAATCTTAAGACCTCTTCCGCTTGCCGTCAGAAGCCCCCTCAAATACTGTCCAAAAGACTCGAAGAATCGAATCAGTGGATTGTGGTTCTTTCCAAGCAAACAAATTTTAGATTGAGCTGTTATCAACAAGAAGAAATCCTCAACTACATTGGCACTTACCTAGCTAACATCCCACCAAACCATTCATACCCTATCATGACTATGTTCTTAACAAAATTCCAATTTAAGCGTTCCAAAAATAAACCTGGATGACCTCAGTTCCTCCGAGAAAAAAATGTCAGAAACACTCAATTGTTTAAGATCTATTTATACATCTCCCTATATTCCAAGCACTTGGACAATAATAATTTATCTTATCCTTCTATATTTATACTGGACCCTTAAACTAAGCTGACGCAACAAACCTATCCAAGAAAATCAGACCAAAGATGTTCACTACTTTAGCTGCACTACACGGAAGGTGGGAATTTTTCAAGACCCCTTATATAAATATAATAAGTTTGAGAAGAAACTCAAGAAACTTCCGGCATGATGGAGAAATTTTAGCCCTCATCACACACTTCAACTAGGTATGCCAGACCCTTCCGGCGAGAAAAAGTGGTTTGCGTGATTTTATTCTAAAAGCCAATAAAAATTTTTTAATAATGTTTTCACATTGTTTCGACAATAGGAATCCACGCATACCAAGCTTAATTTATTCCTATACTTATGTTCTATTTATTTGAGCAGAAATTTTTTGATTCCGCTATGACGGGACTTTCAGTACAAGTACGTTAATTCGTAGAACAAAACGAAACGAAGGTTAAATACAATGGCAGATACGCCACTCCTACTGGAGTGTGAATACTCAGTGCCTCAAGTACCAGTTTCTTTACTATTGCTGTAATCGGTTGACTAAAGCCACCACTGAAATGTGAATACTCAGCGCCCTTAGTGATAGTTTGGCGACCCCTACTAGAGTGTGAATACTACTCAGTGCCTCTAGTAGCAGTTTTTTTGCCGTCGATTTAATCGTTTGGCTGAAGGCACTAACACGACCACCACTGATATTGGAATACTTAGCGTCCTCAGTACCAATTTTCTTAACCAACGGAACTCAGTGTTTGAGAACAGCAATCCCATAAATGCTAAACACAAAGTCACTTCAGATTTTAATCTGATTGGTCCGGTGCGGTCCTTGACGGTTGCTGCAAACAATATTACTGACCTACCTTTCACAATTCAGTAAACTATTTCTCACTTAAGTACCGACGGATTAGCGCAGAGACCCTTTTATGGACTTCCCTGTTGATTGCGTGGTGAATGGACCGTCGGTTCTTCGAGAAAAGCCTTTTCTCTTCGGAATACTAAGACGGCTACTGGTATTTCCCTTCTACAAACCGCTGGACCTGCGTAGATTTCGGTTGGTACCTAGAAAAATATTTCTACTTACAACGCTATTCCTTAGTTGGCTTCTTACCTGGAAGAGGACGACTTCCCTTTTCGACTTGGTACCAAACTTTTATTGCTGTAAGCGCTTCCCTTTCTCTAGCGGAGCGACAGGTGAAGTCGCCTTGATTACAGTTCCTTGCATTTCGGTGCGCATTGGAGAATACAAGCCTTGTAAATATCAATGAGAGAATTATATTTCACATTAAAACCGGGCTATTTTTCTGGTTAAACCCGAAAAAAAATGACTCTTCTACATTAAATAATAACGGAGATAAAAAATTTACATGTAAAATTGGTAATATTGTTGCTTCTACGTTTTAGAGAAACAGTAAATTTCATTAATACGATTCAAAATATGAAACTACATAACAAATCATGAAACATTGAGAAACATAGATTCATTGATAAATATTTAACTATAATTATTGAGAACCCAATATAAAATTTGAAAATTTCTAGACATACTCCAACAAGCTATCAATGATCAAAGACCTAAATAATTTAAGTAAAATTGAGAGTTGGTTCTGTTTGATAAAATCAATGCAAATACGATTGAGTCAATTGATGGTTGCAACATGTTTTTGGAATATAACAACTAAGAATAAAATATTTAGATTTTTTAATCTAATTTTCTATCAAAGGAGATTTAAAATCGAGAGACGATTTCTCAAGGAAAACATTAGGACTAAAAAGGGAAGAGGTGACAGGTAAAAATTGAGGCGATAGTTTCGATTTTGCAATAGATGTAATGTGGAATCATAATCATTTCACTTCAATAAGCAAATTTATTGAATTCATAACTTAGTCGTTACATCATTTTTCTGTGACCAGTTATCAAAACATTTCATATTGTTACGGAATAAATTGAATCAATTGAAGTATCAGTCTATCTTATAATACACACGGTCCCTAATACAGCTGGTTAATTAGAACTTTGTAATCCTTTTTACAACTTGCAAGTTTGGCAACATTGCTGTTAGTATCTCATTACTTTACACATATTCATCATCCTGACGTTGGAGCAGAACAAAGAAATGATCTTGACAAGTTGGTACTGGAAAATAAAAAAAGTAGTTTCAATATATTTGAGGATAAGATATTCCATATGAACGTATCAATTTAAAAAGTACTAAAGAAAAATTATGTCAGTGTTAGAAATCGAATTCATCCCTAAAAATTCGTATATGAAATATTAAGAGATTTATCTATATGCAAGTTTGGAAAATGGGTCCATAAGAATTGTATTTCTATGAATTCGAAAAGCTTTTGTGCTATTTGAATGAATAAAATAGTTTTTGATTGACATTCCTCCTAGTCATGACAGACGACATAACTTGGAAATATCTAACTGTATAACGTATATATAACACATTCGTAACAATTATAACTTGTCTCTTATTTCAATGATTATAGTCAAATACGAAAGCTCTGAAAGCAAATAAAAGCTCTGTTGAAGACAGGGCATTGCCGTTGAAAAGGCATGTATAATCTCGAAATATTCCACCTAGCCTCAACATATGATCAATAAAAATCTTCCTTTTGATACAATCTTGCGGTTGGTTCAATTCGTGTGAAAATCCGTCTACTAGTTTTCGAGTTAATCACCGATATACAAAATGGGAGAAACAGCATTCAACTATGCTTTTAAATAATGTGTTGAATCTTGAAAAATTCCACCTAACCTCAACATATGAAATATCAAAATCCTCCTTTCGATTTAATCTTCCGATTGAACCAAACCGTGTGGAAATCCGTCAATTAGTTCTCGAGTTAATTATCGATATATCTTTGATTTTATATACGTGTTGAATCTCGAAATATTCTATCTAACCTTGACAAAATCTTCCTTTTAATTTATTCTTTTGATTGGTGTAAACCGTGTGGAAATCCGTCCATTTCCGAGCTATTCGCCATTAAACCTTTGATTTTGTATACGTGTTGAATCTCAAAATATTTCACGCAACCCTAACATTTGCTATATCAAAATCTTCCATTTAATTCAATTTTTCGATTGGTTTAAACCGTGTGGATATCCGTCTACTAGTTTGCGAGTTATTCACCGATATACAAAATGGCAGAAGTAGCATATACCTTTCAAATTAAATATGTGTTAAATCTTGAGATATTCCATCTAAACTCAACATATTTCACATCAAAATATTCCTTTTGATACAATCTTCCGATTGGTTTGAATCGTGTGAATATCCGTCCATTAGTTTGCGAGTTATTCGCCGATATATCTTTGATTTTGTATACGTGTTGAATCTCAAATTATTCCACCCAACCTCAACATATGATATATCAAAATATTCCTTTTAATTCTCTCTTTCGATTGGTTTAAATCGTGTGAAAATCCGTCCATTAGTTCTCGAGTTAATCATCGATATACAAAATGGCAGAAGTAGCATATATCTTTCATATTAAATATGGGTTGAATCTCGAAATATTCCACCTAACCTCAACATATGATATAACAAAAACTTTCTTTTGAATCAATCTTTCGATTGGTATGAATCGTGTGGAAATCCGTTCATTAGTTTCCGAGTAATACGCCGATATATCTTTCATTTTGAATACGTGTTGAATATCGAAATATCCCACCTAACCTCAACATATGATATATCGAAATCTTACTTTTAATTCAATTTTTTGATTGAATTAAATTGCGTGATAATCCGTCCATTAGTTTCCGAGTTATTCGCCGATATATCTTTAATTTTGTAAACGTATTGAATCTCGGAATATTCCACCCAAACTCAATATGTGATAAATCAGAATCTTCCTTTTAATTCAATCTTCCGATTGGTTCAAACCGTGTGGAAATCCGTCTAGTTTTCAAGTTAATCACCGATATACAAAATGACAGATGTAGCATATATCTTTCTTATTACATATGTGTTAAATTTCGGAAAATCCCACCAAAACTCAACATATGATATATCACAATCTTTCTTTTGATTCATTCTTTTATATGACACACCTCGGACACCACACCACACACCTACATACAAAACATCTCCATTCAATTTTCACAATTCATCTTTTTCGACAAGTTTCTATATCCTACCGGCCAGAAGACAAACTAAACACGATTCTATAAACACTAGCACCCTCTGCCGGCCAGTCGCCAAACTGAACACGATTCTATAGACACTAGTGACCCCTGCCAGCCAGACACCAAACTTAACACGATTTTATAGACACTAGCGCCCTCTGCCGGCCAGACGACAAACTAAACACGACTTTTTCTAATCCAATTTTCACAATACATCTCTCTCCTTAAGTTTATATATCTAGCAGAATCTACTTTCATAATAAATTTTTTTCGTTATTATTACTATTTCATACAACTTTTATATGTTACACCCCGGACGGCTTCTACATACAAAAATCTCTATCAATATTTTCACAATTCATCTTTTTCGAGAAGTTCCTATATCGAGCGCAATCTCATTTCATAATACTTGTTTTCCATTATTATCACTAATTTCATACAACTTTTATATAATACACCTCGGACGTTCATACATCGAGCGGCATCTAATTTCATAATACTTTTTTCCCTTATTGTTACTATTTTCATAACACTTCTATATAATACACCTCGGACGGCTTCTACATACAAAATATCTCCATTCAATTCTCACAATTCATCTTTTTCGACAAGTTTCTATATCCTACCGGCCAGAAGACAAACTAAACACGATTCTATAAACACTAGCGCCCCCTGCCGGCCAGACACCAAACTTAACACGGTTTTATAGACACTACCGCCCTCTGCTGGCCAGACGCCAAACTGAACACGATTCTATAGACACTAGCGCCCTCTGCCGGCCAGACGACAAACTAAACACGAACTTTTTCTAATCCAATTTTCACAATACATCTCTCTCTCGTTAAATTTATATATCGAGCGGTTCCCTTTTTAGATATTATATCAATTTATCCACAAATTAAATATCTATTGCGAGATCGCGAATTTAGCGAGCGTTTTACCGTGAGCGATTCATATGCGATCGTCTATGAAATATATATGTATAATATTACACTTATATATTACAATATTGCGATAACTCTCATTATTCCGAGCGAGAGTAATTATTTCGTTCATTATTATCTAATGTAAACCATGTCGCTTACAATTTAGCGAAGGGTAGAGATAATGACGAAATTCTAATCCGGTCGATGTATTTATTTTATTTTTTCAATTCGATTAATTTAGATTTATAGTCGATTCGGTGAAATTTTATGTAATAAGAAGAATATAAATAAAGGGTGGCGCTGAAAATTATATATTTTCAATAATAAGCGCAGCAAACATGAAAACGAAAAAGTGAATAATAATGTTTATAGACGAATACAGATGATTATATATTATTATATTATGTATAAATATAAAATATATATGTAACTCAAACCATAAATATAACGAATAGCTCTTTTTTGTAATTCGAAGATAGAATCGAAGAGGTGCAAACAATAAGACCCCAAGGCAAACCATACAGAAGATGCTATTCGAATAACGAGTAGTAAGTTGTTAAAGCAGTACGAAATTGAGCTGTTCAGACACAGACTTAATGGCAAAGCTAGCAGAGGTTAATTTTTTTGTCGGGTTTTCTATATGTACAGACTATTGAAGGGCACTTTCAATATGTAAACCAAGAAATTTGGCTGGATTAGGTTAGGTTTTAAAAATCCTTTATAGGAAAAAAACTAGTTTTCTCAGTGCTTAAACAGAGACCATTGGAGTCAGACCAGGACTTAATTGTTATGAGATCATTGTCCATGATCGAATGTAGAGCTTGTATATCTGGACCATTCCAGGTTACACTGGTGTCATCCGCAGATAAAGTGAATTGACTTTTGATCCGTAGGTCAGTGAGTTCATTGATTAAAATAAATAGAAAAACAAAACAAAAATTGATTGATGACAAATTAAGAAATATCGAGAAAGGGATATTGAATAATAAGACAAAAACAAATAAGGAAAACAAGATAAAGGTAAAATAACAGGAATTACAAATAGCATAGGGGAAGTAGCAATAACAGATCTGTGATGCCCTTAGATGTTCTGGGCCGCACGCACGCTACACTGAAGGAATCAGCGTGTTCTCCCTGGCCGAGCAGCCCGGGTAACCCGCTGAACCTCCTTCGTGCTAGGGATTGGGTCTTGCAATTGTTCCCCATGAACGAGGAATTCCCAGTAAGCGCGAGTCATTTTTGGTAAGCAGAACTGGCTCTGTGGGATGAACCAAACATCGAGTTAAAGCGCCAAAATCGACGCTTATGGGATACCATGAAAGGCGTTGGTAACTTAAGACAGCAGGACGGTGGCCAAGGAAGTCGGAATCCGGCAAGTGTGTAACAACTCACCTGCCGAAGTTACTATCCCTGAAAATTATTAAACACACACTAATAAACGTGTATAAAAACGTCGTAAATAGTTTGTACATACCCATCGGGCGAAAGGGAATCCGGTTCCTATTCCGGAACCCGGCAGCGGAACCGTCAAAAAGTCGGGCCTTCGCAAGAGAGTTCGTCGGGGTAACCCAAAAGGACCTGGAGACGACGTCGGGAGATCCGGGAAGAGTTTTCTTTTCTGCATAAGCGTTCGAGTTCCATGGAATCCTCTAGCAGGGAGATATGGTTTGGAACGCGAAGAGCACCGCAGTTGCAGGTCACCAAGGTGAAGAGCCTCTAGTCGATAGAATAATGTAGGTAAGGGAAGTCGGCAAATTGGAGGGATGTCGATTAACCCGACAAAGAGTGTTGCCATATCGGTTAACGTCAACCGAGGCAACAAACACTCTTATGTGGTTACTCGGCCTCTATTTGCGGCAGAGGGTCGGTTCATCCGCCAATTAACACCACAGGATATGTTTAAATACCTGGGCAGGCGGTATGGAGTCACGGGACAGACTTGATCCACCACTTTCGACCTCAAAATCCAGCTCGACAGAATAAACAAAGCAGGACTTCAACCGGCACAGAAACTTAATATCATCAAACACTTCTTGTTGCCGCGCATACAAGATCAATTACAAAGCGCCATAGTCAAAGAAGACTTTAAAAGCTGCTATTGCAAAAATGTCCTGCGTCACATTGGCAGAGAATAAGGCGGCACGACCAGCTCGTTACGCATACGCGAAAAATTGCCGAGAAGAAAGGATGGGTAGTAGAAGTTGAACCCCACATTAGATGCATCGACGGCGCATTAAAGAAACCCGGTCTCGTGCTCCAGATGGGTTCAAGAGCCATAGTGTGTGACATTGCCGTCAGCTGGGAGGGACCTAGCTCCCTTTCCCTAACTGCTCTGAATAAGAGCGCTATTTATAGCGAGCCACGCTTCCTAAGTGCCATGACATCCCTATACCCTGGGAAACAGGAATCTGGTGTCGAGATAATAATATCATTTCTTGTATTCTCGGCTTTTCTAAGCAAGACATCAGATCTTACATTACCAAAACTATTATTGGCAGCCTTTCCATTCATCGCTATTTTATGGCTCAATCTTAAATAGTCTGATGAAACATCTATTCCACCAAAGAAGCCTCTATATGATTTTCGCCCGAAGGTGTACTACCGTTAGATATAGGTAGATTTAATATTTTATTCTATTTTATTTTATAAATATATATTTTTTTAGAAACCATCCACCTTCGGATATCGAGGACCACTGTGTACTTCCAGACCTGGTACTTGGGAACGGGGACTGGGAGTGTCGTGGATTCCGTTCATACGCGCACCAGCTAAATACAGTTGGGAAATATAATGTCTTGGCCTCGCTTTGGAAAGGATTCCGTCCTGGAAAGTGGCGCGGACTATGAAAACGAAATATTGGCGGGGCAGGTTAATTCCTAAGGCCCCATGTCGTGCTGTTGTGGCCACCAAGGCCCACTTTTATTGATTTAAAGGTCCAGGGTGAACCAGGTTGGCACGTAGTCCCCACTGAAGGGACTGACAAATGGAAGAGTCGGGGTTTGGGACCTTGTATGTGACAGGCCACTATGACTGCATGATGACAAGTGTTGAGAACTGGCTCTGTCCAGGTCCGTGCGGCTTGCCGCGAAAAGACACAATTCTGATAGTCAAATGCCTCGTCATCTAATTAGTGACGCGCATGAATGGATTAACGAGATTCCCACTGTCCCTACCCACTATCTAGCGAAACCACTGCCAAGGGAACGGGCTTGGAAAAATTAGCGGGGAGAGAAGACCCTGTTGAGCTTGACTTTAGTCTGGCATTGTAAGGAGACATGAGGCGGTGACTGTCACGGTATTCTCGAGCCAAGGGCACGGAGTGACGTATCGTTGCGTCGCGTACCGTTCGTCGGTGCAGTTCGTGAGACTTCGTGCTTTGCAAACGATCGAGTTTCGTGTCCGGCGTTTCAGGTGCGTCAACATACCTCCAGCCTGATTCCATTCGAGGACACTGCCAGGTAGGGAGTTTGACACACCTGTGGATTGAAAATGGAGAAAAAATCTTTTGACTCCGATTCCAACCAAATTAAATTTTCGAAAAAACGACAATTCCAATCTGAAAACCAATATCTTTTCTGTAATCTCTGGCGACAAATACATGATATTTGATCATTTTTCCCATACTTTTAGACGAACCCATATTTTCAATATTTTGGCACAAAACCAAGAAATTTTAGGAATATTGTTGTCATCCCTGAGTATAAAATTGAATAAATTCGAAACTATGAGAGTTATCATGGTATTCATATCGTTTCTTTTTATCAAAATAGGCTTTCTGGAATGCTTTTTGCAACGAAAACTATTTCTTTTAAAAGTTTCTATAGTGAGCCTCGCCTCAGCTCAGGATCATCCTTATCATCTAGAACGGGGACTGGCGGAAGTTCTTTATTAAAGAAGTACGCATGTAGTACTTTCCTTCAAAGTCTTTCTTCTAAATGATTTTCTATTAGAAATTTTGGTTTTCCTGGAGCTTTACGTGCTGTTTGAAATTCGCCACATTTCTATTCTTTTATAACTGTTACTAATTAATTCCACTAAGTCAACAACACTTTTACATAAATGTTTGTCTGTAAATGATTGAAAACAATTAAATTTTTATGTTTTTTCATGAACTATTAAGGGACCGATTTTTGGCGTTTACGCGGCCCTTCCAAATTTTCCATTATCATACTAGAATTCAAAATAAATTCACATTGCAAGTTAACAACAAACTAAATTGTTAAGAATACACAAATTTAACTTCCTCACTATATGAAAAAACTTAAAATTCTTATTTTCGGGGAAATTTGTTGGGAAGACTGGAAATTGGAAGAAAACAAAATTTCTAGCTTTTCTTGGCAAGTAAGTACTTTTAACAGACCAAACCTTTTTCTATTGTTCTTTCTGTATAGCTTTTGGTTATTAAAGACCAATGACAGCGCGAAAACTCTAAAGGCCGCTTGACATAGTAGTGCAAACCAACTTGCAAGAAATTGTATGCAATTTTTCCAAAAGTCAAAATATTTCATAGATTAATATTTCACGTAGTTTGACATTACGTCAGTCTCAATATTCAATAAGAAAATTAAGCAAATCTCTAACCTCAAACTTTATTTAACATTTTTTGGCAGTTTAAGAATGAAAATGAAAAGCTTAGTGAAATGAACAAGAAAAAAGTGGTCAGTGAATAACTGGCAATAATGATATCTGCCGCTGTCTCGCTTTTGGAGCCCGTTGGCCAGGTTGGTTGTTACACTAAGAGCTATTAGACACGCAATAAAAGATGTACCGAATCGATTATTTTGCAAATGCGAGATATTGCTTGAAACGATTAGCTGAACATTAGGTATCTGTGCACGCTTTTGATAAAAAAATATTACGTCTTGCATTGCATTGCACGTTGTGTTGCATCATGTCAAGCGGCCTTAACAGTAGATAATAGATGAGATCAACATTTAAAGCTACGTTATTGGCAACATCACCTTTGGATAATTTCAGTTTCATAAACCTGCTACGTGCTCATTAGGGGAATAAATTTATTTTGTTAGTGTATAAATAACGGTTTTCATAATTTTGTTCAATAAATAACGATTTATTTCATTTATTATATATGTTTTCTTAATACTGAGAAATTAAAATTGGAATAATCTGTGAGATTTATATATATATATGGAATAAAATTTGTAGTCTTGATGTGGTATTGGCCTACAGGTACATTAAGCGTTCGATCACCCTATAAATATGCAAAATTTGACTTCTGTTCCTATGAATAAATTCATAAACGCAATTTTTCATGTGAATATTTATAGTTTAGCAGATTTTAATAACCATATTTTTTGCCAAAAACCGTTTTCTACACAAATTTATTGTTCACACGACAAAAAAAAATAGTATAGTCAATTTTCAAATATACGTTTATCTACAAGTCTTATAGTCATATAGGTAGCAATTAATCAAGAATTAGACTGAAGGGGTAGATTAAAATAATTATCGCGAATACGGTAGAGAGAAGTTTTTTGTAGCGTAGCTGTAGCGTTTCGCGTATTTATTTACACTCTTTATTTGTGGGGTGAATTAACACTGACTCTTACGTTCTTAATTTATTTACACACTATACCTATTTATAATAACTCACTTATTGATCTATTCAATACGACTATTTATTTAAAACTTACTAACTGCGTTTACACAAATCATTTATATACCTTAATAAAATATTACAAAGTTCAAGAACAAAAAGAAATAAAATTTAAAAGAAATACTATAAATAAACCGCCCGTTATAATAAAAAATTCTAAAAGGAAACATCAAAGGCGCTTCCACCATTTATAAAAAATGTGAAAGACGCCGTGTGAATTCGCCGAATTTTGAGATTCCATTGAAGCTGAACAGAGTCAGCCTAAGGACCTATTTCACGAGCTTGTTCGTAACAAATTTAAAAGTTGAGAAGTACATAACTGAACAGTGTTATAGTCTTCAATTTACACACTTACAAGGTTCAATTGACCCCCAAGAACTGAAACTTACTGACTATTTTAAGAATAACACGAGTGGTTGGTTGGACATCAGTAGCGAATAGTGACAAAATACGACAAAAATCATCTTCTTCTCAGTGGATTCATTAATAAGCAGAATTGCCGCCTTTGAGCAAATGAGAATCCACGAGTGATTCTTAAGAAGCTTAAGCGTTCACTGTATGCTGGAGTCAATGATTTAGCAGCTTCACAAGGTCATACTTCTTTGGAAGGAAGGTCAACCAAAAGTTACTTTGAATGGTGTTCGTATCGCGGATGATCGCGGACTTTTTATGATCAGGAACTGAGGATATTGAACTGGCAAATAGTTGACTCACTTACCACTAAGTCAGCGGAACAACGCCTGTTTTGCGAGAAATGCAATTGGGTGCCACCATATTTCAAAACATTAACGAGAGTACTTGAATTTACTACGGCGAGTGATGTCAAAAAGTCAAATAAGTCGAATAAGACAGGATTTCGATTGATAGACTGTTGGCTATGTTTGTATCACTAAATGCTGAACAAAACATCTGAGCTAATGATTGTCCTAATCGTTTTGCTTAGGTCTTTCTTCTATCGGTGATATTTTCCTGTACAAATCTCCTTTAAGGATGAGGGGTGGTACGTTATACTCAATAAGGCATGGGAAATGTTTAATTCCTCAATCAGTATGTGCCAAATGACTTCTTTTGATATTAGCTTTTATATGTCTCTAATTCGATTTGCGTTGTCGATGATATTCCTGGCTGTAGAAGTTTTTTGCTTTCCTGAATACTGTTCTACCGATACAACCACGTTTGAATTCAGCAACCCAAAAATTCACAGTTGTAAATGATGGTTTCCGAAAATTCCTTTTTCATTTGCGTAAGCGAATCATCTTTCAAAAACAAATATTTAATGATCTTTCGCTATTCAATTTATTCATTTTCAGAAAAATCTTCAGAATTGACTTTTACGACAGTCAAACAGAAGCTTAAAAAATGCATGATTCCAGGAAGAATCTCTCAATACATGGGTGAATATATATACATTGATAATGAGGTCAGAAACTTTACAGACAATCCTTGTATGCTACTTTAGAGTAGGTTAAATATGGAGCCTTCTCTCACAAACGGAAAATACAAATCAAACTTTAATTATATAAAAATACCGTTTGTAGAATCGTTACTATCAGGAAGCAGAAATTCCCAACCGGTTGCGAAAAGAAAAACTACTTTTGTGTAAGTGCTTATTATAGAGTATGTATTTGCAACGACGACGTTTTTGTTCAAAGCAGTTCGACTTTTGAGTGCGTGTGAGTATACAGTGACAGTGTATAAAATAGAAAATATAAAATTATTTAGACTATAGAAAATATTCAAATATACCTTTCGCTTACTAGAATTATTTTTGTGGAACATGTTTCGCAAAAACGTCGATTGAAGAGGGTATAATTCTAAATATATTTCTGAACTCGATTTGGTATTCGTTATGATTATAAAACTATTTCTTTTATCTTCTTCTAATTGATATTAAAATGTATTGTCCTTTTTGATAGATAAGTAATTTTCTTCTTCTTTCTCCTATAGTAGGTCTTAGGCCAGTTCCTTCTTCGATATCTTTAATCATCCTGGCTCTAGGTTGTCACTCCACCTCTTTTCAAATGGATAATGTTTCTAATTTTGTTCAATAAACTTCTTATATTGCTCCTCAGTAAGTTTCAAGTATGCTTTTAAAGATTCAATTGATAAGTGATCTTTTAAGTTGGTAACTTTTTGTAAGTTTGCTCCCGAGTGTGCTAGAGCGAAAAGCGATTTGAATTAATAGTTATTTTTTGTATTTATTCTGATACGTTCGGCAGCTGCACGTGTCAATTTACTCCATCATTTTACTACACCTGTACTTGGACGTTTTCACCTCTAAGTACTGACTTGCAAATCTATCCTTCTTCTTCTTCTTTGGGTTCCCTCCTCTAAAGAAGGTTGGCGATAATCCCAGCAAAGCCATTTCTGTCTCTGGCCCTTCTTATCAGCGTCTTAGAATCTAAACTGGTCCACTCGCGAATATTCTTCAGACATGAAGCCCGTCGTCTGTCAGGACCACGTTTTCCCTCGATTTTCCCTTCGATTAGAAGCTGCAAAAGTCTGTATTTGTCATTTCTATATATGTGTCCAAGATACGAGTTTCTTCGAGTTTTTATTAATTCTATAAGCTCCCTGTCGGTGCATTTATCTATCATTTGGTGTCAATTATTTGACTCAGTAGTTTAACATGCTTTCATCAGTTTCACTTTTGGGTATATTCGTAACTGACTTTTTGCCCTACTTTGGACTATCAGATTCAATATTGACGACATTGCAGTAATTCGATTAAAATATCTGATTATCCTGATTAGATTCGCCAGGATTCATAAATTTCTTTTTGTATCCTTAGCATGTGAGTAATAAAGGTAGAGTGAACTACGTATCTAAGGACGCAGAACAAAACACTTAGAAAATCGAGATGGAATAATCAATACATCTTACATCAACACATAGTAAACTGAACTATCAACCAAAAAATTAAATAAAGTTGAAAACAATAGTTTTGGCACAAAATATTTTTGTTTCTTCAATGAAATTATTCTCATTTGCCATAATTAACGGTTAAGTAACTAACAGATTTAATAATTCAAGCTAATGTAATGGCCCGTATCTTCAACCAGACGTATTTTGCTGCAAATCTCTCATTAGATCTTGGATGACTTCAACATCTATTTCGCATATTTTTCTAATCATTCTACGCCCTAATTGTTCCTTATTTTCGACTTATCACTCTCCATCATACACTTTCCGAGATAAAAATTCCCAGAAATCTTCAATTGAACGGCATTGAGGTGGATTATCTCGTTTTGTATGAAAGGTATGTTATTTTGATGTAATTGAGTTTCACTTGCATAATGGCAGAACGTTGACATACAAAATCATCTAATTAAGTGAGGCAGTTGTTAATGTACCTTTCAGAATCTTCAGCTTTCCCCCCTACGCGACCCACAAAAGGTATGGATATCCTTATTGTCGAAATCGCACATCACATCACTTTATCATAAAATTTGCTTTTTCTTTATATTTTTCATTGTCAGGACTTTTCTATTGGCCGTGAAAAAACAATCGTTTCCTTTGATGTGTGAATTGGTAAGTGTGAAGCGTCCTTAGTTGATGACAGCATCTTAGTATTCGTGCTAATTGGTTTGAGGAATATTTAGGACAATGGAGAATAATAAAAAGGGAAGTCCTACTCCGGAAATAAGTTTCAGTAGTCGACAAAATCATTCCTTAGACTGAGAATGCGATTCCGCCCTATTGGATACAAAACGCAAAGTTAGTCCAAAAATATCATAGAAAACACCCCATACTTTTATAATAGTGACATTAGTTTTCTTATGAGTAATTTGTATCTTATCCAAGCAACGCCAAAGATCAAATTTTTACGTCGACGACCGAAGTCTACGAAGCGTGAGATGGCACTACCACAAAAACAGCACGATCGGCCGGATTGTATTTGATGCATCTAAGTAGAAGGAATATGTCTTTATATCTTGATAGCTATGACTTTTTAATAGTTGGTCTTCAAAGGAGCCTGGTCTTCTATGATCCACCCACCTTATTTCAAATTTAAATCTTTTTGGAGTCTTGTCAATATTAACTGGCATACACGGTTCATCAATAGTATTTCTCATTATATATTATAAATATGAAACCTCGGCAAGAAGTTCAACTAAAAAGCGTGAACTGTAAACAATATTATTTGATAGTAACAGAAGTGATTAGAGTTATTTAATATGGTCAATTCACAGAAAATAAGATAGTTATGATTTTGCCAAAATATAATTCACTGCGAAAATGTGATTATATAGAAATACTTTTGGTAATTATCTAGATATATATATATACAAAAGGGCTATCAAGCCTATGGAAGAAACAAAAACTTACTGAAAACAAAAATATAACCAAAAAAACAAAATAAAAATGTACAAAACCCTAGTAAGACCAGTAATCACATATGCGATGGAAACAACAGTAATAAACAAAAGAGAAGAAGAAGAACCGAAAGAAAGATAATCAGAACTATAACAGTCCCACACATAACAGAGGAAGGAGAAAGCAGAGCAAAGAAAAAAGAAGAAATAGAGAGAGAAGTGGGGAAGGAGAATATGATGAGATACATAAAAGCACAAAGGCTTAACTGGACAGGGCACATAATAAGAGGAAAACAAATTGAAATGATCAAAAGAATAACGCAATGGATCCCACTGTGGCCAAGGAGAAGGGACAGGCTGAGAAAAATTTGGAGAAGCGAAATAAAGGAGGACATAAGGGCACTCATTATAGAAAACAGGAGAAAAAAAATGCCGGAACCGAAAAGAATGGAAAATAATAACAAAACAAAAGCAGCCAGAACTAACGACAAACTATAAAGAAAATAAAAATTAGAATACAAGGAGTAATCCACCTAAAAAAAGGATTTAAAGCGCCAAAAGCGATAATCCACATGGGATTAAAAAGCTTGATGATGATAATGATGATCTAGAAATCATCCCCCACCCCCTATCGACTTGGGGTGATAAAGAAAAGTGTACTGAACCCAAAAAAAATTATTCCAGCCGTCGGTACTTCCTTATTAAAACAATAGAGAGGGTTAAAGAATGAAAATTTGATATTTTCGGGATTAGTGTGTTAACAAATGATAAGTTTCATTTGAAAATATATAAACAAAAAATACAACTAAATAGTGAAAATAATGTATGAAAAATATATGAAATTAATTCAGTGGCATTATGAACAATTATGATTGTTAATTGACCTAACCATAAGTAATTATAATATTATCATAGAAAAATACATATGGAAGAATTGAAATACTATTTTTTTATAGTAAAATAGTATAAAAATGAATCAAGGGGTGTGGCGATGGGGTTTGTTAAAAGAGCACGGAAAGATGTTGTATAAATAATGTTCTTGAGTAGAACCTAATCTAGCCTAACCTAACCTAACTTAAAAACAATGACCGATGACTAATTCCACCTTCCATATATTGTAATTACCTCCCTCTATAACCCCTTCCATAACCCCAAGTCGATAGGGGGTGGGGAATGATTTTTAGATAATTATCATATTTTTACCTATTTCATTATAAAGACAGTTAGGTATACAAAAAATTTTGTATGAGTTGAAATTAAATATTATTTACTTCTTGAAGGCTTGGCTCTCTTCGTAGAATTTTCACTCGTTTAATAAAATACTATTTCTAAAATTCGATATTTTTTGAGTTTATATACCAAGCTCGTCAGGTTAATCTAACAGTAGATGGTTTAAATTATTGATTTTGAATAAATATAAGTACTAAACCAACACGAGACATTTAAAAAACAATTGAGGTGAGTTTTATTTATGTACTTGATAAATAATTTGAACTCGTAATATTTGAACAAATCCTTAAGATGATTTCGTGATTTTATTTCGTGCTTTTATTAAATCTGATATTTTAAAATACTTGTGTAATAAATATTAAAATGTTTACATGATTTTGATTACAAAAAAATGTTAAGATCACTTCATTGAGTAATAATTTTAACGATAATGAAATCACGTACCTAGTAATTTTTTATGAATTCAAAAAGGATATGGAGCATTACTCATACGGAATACACTTATTGATACCAGGACTGTACTTTATTTGTTTTTAATTCGTCAGACAAGTCATCAAAATAAGATTATAAAATATTCCAAATTTTCAATTTTTTCAAAAAATCCTGAATATATTTCAATCATAATTTGACGATTCTAAAAACTAAATAAATTCAAACAAAATGATTAAAAAAAAATTTAAGTTCATCACGCAACATTGACAATTATATAAACAAACGTATTTTTTACTTAGAACTACTATTAAAAATGATTTATGCATCGACATCTCCGATTGTTCAAACTAGTGTTCAAGACGATTTGAAAAGTTAATAATGGATTGACTTAATACCAAATATTGTCCAAAATCTTCTTCTCGTACATGGAGCTTTCCTAAAATAACTTTAAAATTACATTTTACGTAATAAATCGCGAGCATCTAACACCAGGCACTCAAAAAATCGCTTACATTTTTGAACGTCAATTATTTGTTCATATTTCTGATAAAATCTCATACAGCTGTCCACTATATATCTCGATATTGATAGCTAGACTATCTGGAATGATTTCGAAGTATATGAAAGCTTCATAATTACTCTAGACGCGCAACAAGACTTTACGCTCGAATCGACCTTTCTTTGCAACTGATTCTGGTGATTTTCTTATATCTAACTACTGATTTTCCATATTCAGGCTGTTTAGATATCCATTTTTCATCAAAAGTAACAATGCTTCTAATATAACGATTATCTTTTAAGAGGGCTAGGAGTTGTTAACAGGAATAAACTAAATGTTTAGTTTGAATCTCGGTTAACTCGTGTGGCACTATTCGAAAACTTTTATAGATCTCACCTATTGATTTTAAAATGAGGATGGGTGGTATTTTTATTAGGTCTAAGAGAGTTCGCTAATTGACAAGTACTGGTACTAAGTTGGTTTTCTACTAATTCCCTTGTAACCCCAATATCGCAAGCGTCAAATCTTACTATTAAAACGATTATACACACGCTGTACCATTCGCTTATTAACTGTCTTTTCCTTCAATTTCATATATTTTCCTTGCTGTCACGGAAATTTCATATTTATCGCACTTTCACTACACCTGATTTAACATCTTCAGCGATGCGGCGCTTGCTCCCCCACACGGTTTTTTATTTTTTGGTATATTATGGTGCGACTGATTTGGACCAATAACGACGTCGCACCTCGTTACGCCCGGGATATTCACGTGCTGATCACGCACTGATCATTGTTTTGATTTACTATTTTTCTGCAATAAACAGAATTCATAAAGACAGTTCAAAGTGTTGATTATATGGTGTAAATTGAACGGAAACACCAGAAATGAAGATTTTCCATACATGAGACTTGGAATAATAGTCTTATATATGAACCTATAGTGTATATCAAATTTTAAGAACTCTAAAATTACTTATGTTTTTTGAGTGTCACTTAATTTGTTCAATAAAGTGTTTATTAACATTATTAATTGTTCATAAATATGCCATTAATTGAAATTGGCAATTGGTTTCTAAATTCATTGCACCAAAACAAGAGAATATTTTCAAATTTGTATAAACCTTTTAAAACCCTCCCTCCATCTATTCTTAATTAAAAAAAAATACATAATAAATATATGTATATATAATAATAATAAAATCCATTACTATAATTTCAATTGGAGCTCTTTGCGCAATACTTTCAATTTTAGACAGTACTTGAAGAACCTTTTTAGAATACTTAACAATTCTTGACACTGACAATTATATTTCGAACAGCAAAACAAGGTTTTTGATGAATTAAATTAAATTCTTTTCCCATAGATTCACTGTCTTGCGAATAGTGCGGATGTTAATAAGCTTCAATTTATCTTAGTGTACGCAATATATTTTGTGAAATGGAAACCGAATTATTGTGGATTTTAGTGGTTTTGTTGAGTAAGTTTATACAAATTAGTTTGATTTAAGTTTTAATATAAGTAATTTCTATAAAATATACAGTGAACGGTAAAATCAAAATTATCCGTTAATAAAATGGTTATTGCGCTAACAGACGAATTTTTGTTAAAAATGATAAAAAAGTCGATATTTGTGTTTAACATCTATTTAGTAAGGATTACGTTATGATGATAAATATGGGACGTTTTGAAATTATTTTGTACAGTTTGGGGAAATTTTTTTTATTTCATTTAAATTCAACGATTTTCTACTATTTGCTAATTGTGTTTCAAAATAAACGAATTTTATGCTGAACTTGACAAATCTATATCTGTATATTTATCAACTACATTTTTGATGTCTTCTGTTGTTTCATTTCTTTTGTTGGGTAATTATTCAGTTATAACTGTCAAAACTGCATAATTCGATATATACAGACTACGAGGGTTGCTACTTACGTTTTGAAATAGACAAATATAAACAGATATTTGAAAATGTTTCCATTCCGATTGAAGTACCTCCAAAACATGTGATTTGATCGCTTCTTCAGGTGTAGAAAAACGTTGACCTAGCAATTCAAGTTTGATCTGCGGGAATAAGAAGAAATTATTTGGTGGCAAGCAAGGACTGTACGGCGGATGACCCATAAATTTGATGTTTTGACTGTTCAAAAACGTTATGGTCTGAATTGATGCGTGAAAGCTCGCATTGCCTTGGTGAAGAATGATTCGTCTTCTGCGATTGGTTTCCCTGATTTTTTTGAACATTTCTAGCACATGCTAGTGTACGTTTCTCTAATAGAACGGTGATATTTCTAGGAATTCCGAAATAACAGGCGACCATTTGCTTCGAAGTGCTTCGTGCGCGAACAAATTTTGTTGGATTTGGTTCATCGTGGAAGACCCATACAGTCAATTGTTGTGTTTTCGGATTCATATGCAAAAATCCATGTTTCGTCATTATCCTTTAGACATTTTTTGAAGTACCGTGATTGAATTTTTTCAGCATTTCTTTGCACTAATCGACACCAGCTCTAACACGAACAAATATTTTTGACAGCCAAATGTTCATCCAATATTAAATGTATGCGATTGGAACTAATGCCCAAGTATGATTCAATCCTACGGTATGTCCACGATATCCCACGGTATGCGAGTGAAACACGTTGACTCGAGATGGTGCTTTATCACCAAAAGTTGAGTTGATCGGCACACTGCAGTTGTTTTATTCCACGCGAAAGTAATAGAAAATCATCGCACGAAAATGTTTTAATTCCATCTTTTGACCAAGATGAATGTTTCAAGTATCAAGTAAACAAATCTAATAGCCCTTAATGACAACTCATTAAAAAATGTCAAATTTCATGATGGCAATGTCAGATTTGACATATTAACATCAGTGTTGCCATATCTCAAAACTTAAGAAGCAACCCTCGTATATATTTTGAGGTGCAAGAAGTCATTTTAGGCAAATCGTTTCACGTATGCTCAAAGTAATTACTATCTACAAATATGCACTTTTTTAACAGAAACTTCCACAACTTAAAACCATATTTTTGGAGGCTATCAAATAATTGATGAATTGCTTTATCTATATCTCATCATCGGTCGTGGAATGTCTTCTCCTTCTCTCTTATTGTGATCATCTTGTGTTAGTTTATTTCCATATTCATTATCTGTAAACTGTGATTGTATATTTTTAAATTTGAGTTCAAGGTTTTTCTCCTCTTCTATATTATTACCATTTCATCTGCATGTAGAAAAGTTTTTTCATAAGCGAGTCAATGAAGCAGGATACAATGTAGAAATAAATCCCAGATTTGTATCGAAAGAAGAAACCAGCATATTTATTCTGTGTACATTTTATTTGATAGTCAACTGGAACTACATTAATTAAGGATATCACGTCCTTTTTTATTTCTGTGTCAAGATCAAATGTCAGGATTTGTTTTTGTCCAGGGTTCACCGGCTATTACCGATTACAGTACGTGATCTCGATAAAACCAAATCTTCATTTAATACGAGGTAATACGTAAAGAATACTTAAAGAGTTCTCGGTTTTGAAAGAATTGGAAATTCAAATTAAATTAGAATATATAACAGTCGTTTTATTTATTTTTTTTTATATGGGTAAATATAGATGCACGTCTTTTTTTGCAGATAGTTCACAAAGTATAAAACTACAATTTGGAAACTGTCCAATACATTTCAAAGAACCTTGCAGTTCCTTCGGTATAAAATTCATTTTATCGATGGGGAAAAGAGAAAATTTAACTTACCACGATTTGGATCCTTATAAACCAGTTCTTCCAGATAATTTTGATTATTTTTTACCCCTGAAAATCGTTGTTCATGGTTATGGCGGAATGAAAGTGGACACGGCTATTTCGAATGTGACTGTAGCCTATCAAAGCATTGGATATAATATAATAATAGGTAAGAATTATGGACAAGACTAGAAAGGTATTGTTATGTTCACCAAATATCAAGTGAAGATCGTGCTTAAGGCCTTCGTTATACTCTCAAACGTCAGGCGACAAGAGGCGGGCGACACCTGCATCTGTTTTACATTATTTTTAGTTGAACAAATTCAGGAAGCATCGCCCACGTTACCCGCAACGTTGGCACTATATTTTCTTGTCAGTGATTTAAAAAGATGTCATTTTGGACGCGTTTAGCAATTTTAGTATTCAACAATAAAGAAGAAGAAAAATGAGAAAAAAAAAAAGAAAGTATAGTATCCACTCTATTAACGACGAATATCAAGAATATGGTGAATTTCACCATCTCTGATTAGAAAACGGAAAACACCCTGAAGGTTTTTCGAATTGTTTGTCGAAAAATTTGATTTTATTTCTTCAAGCATCGAAAGAAATCTAAAAAAAGATCCTGTAAGATGGCAATCTCTCATTAGAAGAGTTAATATATAGCATATATCAGTTGAAAAAAATGATTTCCTGTCAGGGAAACCAAACATAACTAGAAAAAAAAAATTGCAGTATCATACTAATGCTCTAATCAAGATTATTATTATATTTGGATAAAGACTTGAATTGACATCATACGGCATCGTTGTCTTCTTTCTAAAACTTTTATTTTGATTCAAGCTTTTCCGTAACAATGGGTCTATGACCGAAAACAAAGTCAATAAAAAAATGTAATCAGCATTATTAACATTTTGCATAAATTGTTAATCAACTGTCTTGTCTTTTGACATGGTTGTGGTTACACCGAGACATGAAAATATACTACTAAAGTCTATTTATCGAAGAAAAATAGTAAACCAAAACATATTCACGCTTAGTGCACGTGATCTGGGCTGAAAACGCCAAAGCCAGGACCGCACTCCGCAATTGAGAAATAATTTGCGGTTTCATACAGTAGATTAATAATACAAATTTTAAATAATTATGCACAATTATTATTACAAAAATATACAATGTAAACGTGAAGTTTGGAGTAGATATAAAGTAAATGGCCAAAATATAGAACACATTCATTTAAAAATCAGTATAATATTATAATTTTTACTTTTTTCAATTATATATAGCATCTTATAATTCGGTTATTAAACATTTTCTATCTCAATACATTTTCTTATTCATCATCCAGTTCACTTTTCCGAGCTGCAATATATATATATATATATATATATATATATATATATATATATATATATATATATATATATTTATATATATATATATATATATATATATATCTGTTTAAGCTACAATTCTTATTTTCTTCTCTCTCGAGCAATTGCTATGGGTCCGATTTGGTTCAAAATTAGTATACATGGCTTTTTTGGCGGCGGATTGATGTTATTAGAGTTTAGTTGAAAAAAAATGAATATTTCGAGGGGTCGCAGTGCAAAAAAGTGATTTTTGACCTTTGCTAACCTCTGCAGGTCAAACGAAAAGCGACTGAAAAATGAAATTTCACATGTAGGTTCAATTAGTTGCGAGATGAGTTCCTGTCTAAGGTCGAAACTTTCCATCTCCACCCCTCTCCATTTTATGGACATTTTTGTTATATTTTCTTATTTTTGGCCAGAAAAAGTTTAACTAGAGGGTTTGAACTTCGGATGCAAGTAGGGGTGATGTCTTTTTCAAGTTCAAAGTTTTCTTCTTCAGTTCTTCTAGCACAAAACGCCCGAAATCATTTTGATCGTTGTAATTGTTGAACATGACCGCCTCCTATTTAATGAATAATACGAGTATGATCGATGCTAGGGTGATTTTTTTTACTTCCCATTTTAGAAATTTCTTGTCATTATGACAATTTTTTCTTTGTTGTCAATTGGAATTGAATAAGAGGATTCGAGACCACCGGGTCTATTGAAATTATGAATTGAAAAATTCGACTTTCGTGATAGAGCTCTGCTGCTCACGGATTTTTTTTCGCTAGTTTTGAAATGAAGCTTTTTAGTTCTCTTCTCAGGCTGAGATCTGTCTCATCATATTCAAGAAAATTACGCAACAGACAAATATAAGCAATCTCATGGCAGTACGATAATACGTTATCGTCTTTGTACTACATCTGATCTAACGGCTTCTCGTTGAAGAAACCGATGCGGCGCTCGCACCTACCACACGGCTTTTTATTTGTGGTATATTATGGTGCCACTGATTTGGATGCCGCGCCACATTTCGTCCGGGATCTTCACGTGTTGATCAGGTACTGATCATTGTTTTAGTTTTTTTCTGCGATAAATAGACTTCATAAGGATATTTTATAATAGTTAGTTAGTTAGCAATTTACTTATGGAGATAACTTTTGATTTTAATGCGAGTAGAGAAGGTTTGTTACAGAGAAAAGAATGTAGAAATGTAGACACAAAGGAGACCAAGACTGATAAAGGTAGGTATGATAATGATAGGTATCATTCCATCAACACATATAGAGTTCGAATCCGAGTCCTAATTGACATGATATAAAACAAGAATTTTGTTATCTTACAGTTTAAATTTCTGATTTTTGTGAACTAATTTTTTTACACCATTTTGCTTAAAATACATTTCCAAATTTCCTGTTTATACATCTGGGTTTTATATAACTATCACAATAACGATTTCATTCCTCAGAAATTTTTATATTTTGTTAAATTTTTAATCTCTGCTGTTGTCACCCTTCTCTGTAAAAACTACGATTGAGATTTATTATCAGAGTTTGAAAACGGAATGTATTACCTTATGTCATTTTTTTTCTAGACACCATCATCAAAGCTAATCGAATTCGTGCAACTTCTTTCTTAATTGCTTACAGCCCGTTGCTAGACAGAAATATTTTTGTTTCAGTTGATTGGGAGCCTCTATCAGCTCTTCCTTGCTACATTACAGCTTATTTGAATACTTGGCATGTTGGACAATGTCTGTCAAATTTGGCGATCAACCTAACTCCTTATGGAATAAATCCGCAACTAACTCATATCGTGGGATTCAGTTTAGGAGCACATATAGCTGGATTTGCTGGGACTAACATCAAAAATTCACTTGGTATTTCTTTTATGAGAATAACAGGTAAAGTACACAACATTTATATACATGAATATAGTTTATAGGATGTAGTTCAGTTTTTCATCTTTATATCCACCCCTTGAATTATGACGAATTCTGTTTTCCACGTCGGCAAAATATATGTTAACGTTTGAAAATTGATTAAAACAACTGTTTGGTTAAATCGTCTCGACATTGCAAAATCAAATCTTTGATTATTTCAATTGGGATGTCTCGTATTATAACACAATTGGAAGCATAGCTGGAGCATTGATAATTGTTGTGGATTCTCTGCAGGATCTCTATGCTGGAAGTGCGTATATCCATACAGAAATAAGGATGCTCATATACAGTAACATTTTGTTTCCAGTTAATATAAGAGATTTCCTGCCTATAAGCCAACATATTTAGTTTGGTAACATGACTTTGACTCATTGACTTTAATGCAATAGTGTTTTAGCCAAACGTAATGTTGTTCAGCAGCCAGTTGTTCTAGGTAGATATAGGATAACTGTGAGATGATAACATCAACGAATATATCTACCGTTGGGAATAAATGAAAGAATTTACTTTTTCTTCATTTGTAATAGATTCAATTATTTTTATGTTCAATACACTTTATCTCTGAAATTATTTGTGTTCATAGCTGACTATCTGGCGTTACATTACTTTCTAATATGTCCAAATTTTCATTTGAAATACCATTTATCCCCAACATAGTTACACACTTTATTACAGACTTGAAGTTAGTGGTGGTAGGTTGTTTAAATATTTAACGCATACGAAAATCACCAACTGTATTCTTATATACTGATTGATCAATGTATATATCAATGCTTCATTTAAAAAGCTTCATCTGCTTTTAAATTGTACGGCATAGTTTCTTGAAATGCTGTGTTAAATTTGAACCCATCTGCAATCACTAACCTTTTTCGATTGTCATAGGACGTCGAACGTCGCGCCCAATTTTCAGTGGAAATTTTAAATTTCAAACATGATCTACAAGAACATTTGATTTTTATCACTTCTTTGTGCGGTCATTCTTATATGAAATTCATTTAGTGGTATGAAAGATTCTGATAATTGTTATTGAGCAGTTATGAACGATTTACCTCCTTCACTTATAAGCTATTTTTATGCTAAAATGCTGAAAAGTAAAAAAACTGCAAACCTCAGTAACCTATCAATGACCATGCTCATAAAAATTAATAGTAGAAAACTATTTAACTGATCGCATATATCCAACGGTCATATGACTACGACCCGCTATGACTCGATCAGTTTCCGAACAAAAATAAAAATGATTCCGAAAAGTTCTTATGGTTCTTGTGTTTGACTGCAGTTAATTTCCGAATACTTAGAAATGTTCTTCCATATGATTTATCTAAATGAAAAATCAACCTATATTTATTTGATTTTTGTTTTGGAATCCGCTAACCATGTAAATATTGTTTATTGCTATCTGGAATCCACTGTTCGTGTGGTTGTGTCGGAGATTTTTTACATTTCTATATAATAACCTCACATTTCCATAAAAACGAACGATTCGACATTGTAAATACCAAATAGCGGCTAGGTGCTAATTTTAGTCAAGTTGAATTTTATTTTTTACATTAACCATTTGTGATACTCATTAGAGAATTTATTACAAAGTAATTTTCCATGTAATCGTCGGTCCATTTCCTGCTATCCATCAAACATTGAAACGAAGTATTTTGTATTATTTGTGGTATTCCCTTTGGTTTTTGTTGGGGTGTAAGTGCTTACGTTATGAAAGAGATTCCAAGTTTTGTTAGAGTTTCAAAGTAATCTTTTATCAGTCAGAGAGACTTAACAAAGCCACAATTCAGTAGAAGTATTTATTAGTTTAGATTAGATTAGATGAGCTAGGAATCTACCTCGCTAACACTTGACCTATTGATCTGTTGTGTACCCTGGACTGTTCACCAGTGAGGTGGTAACGACTAGCAGAGCTACCCTTCTGAGGGCTATGCAGCTTACCTCATCTGATTTAAAAGAGCTTATTGTAAGTACCGTAGTCTTTATTTATGGATTGTCTCGCACTTACAAAGAAGGTGTTCGGCGGCTTCCTTCAGTTCTTTACAGAAACGACAAGAGCTGTTTCTCCAATCAAAGAGTGTCCAGTAACCATACCAGTAACTTTCCTTAGTTCGCCTTTGTTCAATGAAAGGGTCTTTTGTGTCCAATTGGTGGAATAGGAAAATAAGGGTTTATAAGAAAACAAAAGTTATATTATGAGCGTTTATTGTATGGTGTAAATTGGTATTAATATCGATGAAAAATTTTCATATATACATTCGAATATAAAAATATGACTTTAATATTTGAAATTCTAATCTATTTCGAACACAAAATTATATATTTTTGTATAATTACACATGTAAATCAGCTCTTGTTTCTGAGATACAATGATATATTATTTTTAACCTGCATATATATAAATTTTTACTTTTTGAAGAATTTAACTTCTGAAACATTTGCCAACTGGAAAATAAAATGTTACACGGCCAGGAGGGCTAATCCCTTTGCTCTGCCCATGACCCATTTGCAATAAAAAAATTATAAATTCATCATTTTAACTTTCCAATATAGTCCGCAATAAGGTTTACAAATTTTTACTATCAATGTGCTGGCGTCTCTAAGGACTATACTGTACATTTGACTTTATATCTAGAAAATCGTTCCCCATGCAGGGTTCTTGAAGCTTTGACAACAGATGGTATTCGCTGACTGCA